>NC_090172.1:38675652-38975652 GCF_024679245.1 Pseudorasbora parva
GGACAGATTGTAAGAGCGGGAGGGGGTAACGTTCTGTAGTAAAGAGTGCAGCACTAATTGGTTTGGGTTAATTGGTATTTTTACTGCAATCACAGGGGAGAGGGACACCAGGCTTAAACACACACACACACACACACACACACACACACACACACACACACACACGTCTGGTGCGCTATCTTTCTGGGGACTCACCATAGGCGTAATGGTTTTTATACTGTATAAACCATATATTCTGTCCCCCTACACTGCCCATGCCCCTAAACCCATCACAGGAAACATTCAGCATTTTTACATTTTCAAAATAACTCATTCTGTTTGATTTTTAAGCTTTTGTACCCATGGGGACCTCAATTTAGGTCTCCACAGTGACACGAGTCTCCCCCCCCCCCCCCCCCCCCCCACACACACACACACGTACACACAACAAAGCTTCTAAAACAGCTAAAGGTCAATAAAGCTGACCTTTCTATATCTTGTTAGAAATTTTTTAATTTCACTGACAGAAGTTATATAAATGTATATTGATAATAATAATAATTATTATTATTATAAAACCTGAAATTACAGCATCAATTGACAAGACTTAAAATTAATATATTATTTAATATATGCTAAATATTTGAATATATTAAAACAATATATATATATATATATATATATATATATATATATATATATATATATATATATTAATAATAAAACATGAATTCACAGTAACAATAAATTAATTTAAACAAAACATTTAATAATAATAATAATAATAATAATAATAATAATAATTATTATTATTATTATTATAACCTATTACTGATTTTCAAATAATAATCATAATTATCATCATCGTCCTCATCATTATTATTATTATTAACTTTCTAATTGAATAATTACTTTTCTAACTTTTCTAACTAAAAAATTAATTAATAAATAAACTAAAAAAAAAAACTAAAAAAAAAAAACAATGACAACAACAAAAACAAAGGCATAGAGATAGAGATCCTGCTCATATTTGGCTTTCATGGTTAACTCATCTGACCATAGTCATCCTCATTCTCATCCTAGTAAATCTCTTTAGCCAATTTTCCAAGAAAAGCACAGCTCTCCTTTCTAAAAATACATCACAGGGCACGTGGAGCGTTAGCAGCATCTCTGTGATGTTAAGAAATGTTAAGTTGAGTTTCAACACTGTGGGACACAGAGGAAGTGCCACCTGTTCTCCAGATATGACGGATTTGTTGACTGTTTAAAAAAAGGGGGTGGAAAGAATGAAAGGGTTTACTGTCTTCCTGTGGCACAACTTCAGAAGACTGGATATATTTTTAGCTTCTAATGTAGAGCAGCCCGGACTCATCCAAAAATCCCTACCATTGAGTTACCAGATGTCTCCTAACCGATAAAGGTGCCGCCCTGGAAGGGTCCGGTGTGATGTCATCATTGCAGGTATCAACAGGTGAGTGGTGGAGGAGAAAATTAACATATCTCTCCATTTACATCTAGTCAAAGTGACTTACAATAAAATGCACAAACCAGCTATTATTCTTGTTTATGGCTCTTCAGTGTGGGTCCAGACTAGCCCTTCATGGTACTAACAAAGCCTGTTTAATTCATTATTAATTGATAGGGGCTTGTATATTCATGAGTGTGTAGTCTTGCCATCATTGTGAAACGTATCAGCTCTCAAGGAGGTCCGCTTTGAGCTCGCTCAGCTTGTGTGTGTGTTTGTGCATGCGAGTGTTTTGATGTGTAGGTCATTACGCTTTCACTAGCCCTTTGTTTGGCTGTGTGAAAAATCGTTTAGAAAGGGCAGTCTGGATTGAGACGCCATGTTTATGTTGCAATCAGATCTGAGCGATGAGACACAGGAGGGAGGCTAGCTGTGTGTGCTATTTATTCACTGTTTCCCTCACTCTCTATTCCCAAGAGCCCTCAAACAAACAGCACACACACACACACACACACACACACACACACACACACACACACACACACACACACACACACACACACACACACACACACACACACACACACACACACACACACACACACACTTTGGTAGTCCAATACAAAACATCCCAATATAGATATGCCCATTAGTGGTCCATGTCTATGTGAGAATGGCTCTGAAACAGAAATAGAAAACATCATTACAGACTGCTGCAGAAGTGCTGAAACACAAGAGTAACATGACAATAAAAAGAGATAAATAATTATGTCAGATAAATAAATAAATATTATAGCAATATTTAATACATTTTAAATCTAATTTCAAATGTATTTTAAAAAAAAAGTGAATTTAATTTTAAAAATCTAAAATTTGAACACCAACTAGTTTTAATATATGTGAAATATATAATAAATGAGTTTCTCAGTTTCTCCCATTCTGTCATACCAGGAAATAGATGACACATAACACACACACACACACACACACACACACACACACACACACACACACACACACACACACACACACACACACACACACACACACACACACACACACACACGAGAGTGTAACTGGAGGGGTGTCAGTCTCTCTCTCTCTAGTTAGTGGTCTGCTCTGTATCCAAGTCAACGTAGTGAACTTGGCACAACCATAAATTTGGACGCCCCCTTCATCAGAGCAGCCACTGGACCCCGCCATAACTCATTTGCACTTGCACACACACACACTTACACACCAGGAACCACTGGGTCCAACCATAACTCACATACACTCTCAGAGGTCTTTAGATCCCTCTCAGAGGTCATAAACCACATTCTCTCACACACACAGAGGTATGTGGGGGTCCTAGTTTGAGGTCAGGTGATGGAGCTCTCAGGGTGATATACTGACACCCAGTCTCTCTAACTGGGGTAATGAGTCACAGAGTACGAAACACAGCCCAACTTGTTATTTTTTCATTTTGACAAGAAAAACTGCTCGCAGACATCAGGTGATATTTATGTGTATCAGCAGTCAAACAGAGGTTATGGACACGAAACACAAACGCTGCCCTTTGACGCTGTGGAAGCAGAGTGCAAAAGCCACAGTATGAAGTGCACATCGGTGCTTTCATCTAACATGTCAAATATGACTTAAAGTGGGCAAGGGAAAAGGACCTCAACCTTAATATATGTCTACAAAGAACAGGGAAAATAAATAAATAAATAAATAAATAAATAAATAAATATAAATAAATAAATAAATAAATAAATTAAATACATATAAACACACTTCATTTTATTTAAATTATTATTACTATTTTTATTATTATTAATATGGTGAGAAACTAAGGTGGCTTATATGCAAGAAATCAAAGAAATATAATAAAACAAACAAATATTTGAATATAATTACACCTTCGTATACAAAGTGGTGTTAAGTCTGGTCATGCTATTCAGAATCACTGTATATTCCATCTGTGCAGCCAATTTCAGTGTGCTGCAGATTATGTACGCATACGTTTGTGTTTTGTGTGTGTGTGTGTGTGTGTGTGTGTGTGTGTGTGTGTGTGTGTGTGTACAGAAGTATTGAGCAGGTGGAGCAGGTGATGGAAACTGAAGGAATGTATTTAACAGCAGTACGGCTGAGTAAACATGCAGGTTCATGGGTAATGGAGTCTATATCTCACACACAAACACCTTCATGCATGCGAACACAAACATGCAAACTCTTACTGAGTAATGAAGTCCATCAAACTCGCTCTTCTCTTGGCTCACACATACAGTCTGAAAATTAAATACTCATCTAGGGCTCCCAGTGCACCGCCACAAGCTTAAATCTTGAGTCTTGGTGTTAAACAGCTTCTGGGGCTCAGTGTGTTCTCTACAGGTAAGAAAGAGAGAGGGAGAGGGAGAGGGAGAGGGAGAGGGAGAGGGAGAGGGAGAGGGAGAGGGAGAGGGAGAGGGAGAGGGAGAGGGAGAGGGAGAGGGAGAGGGAGAGGGAGAGGGGAGAGGAGAGAGAGAGAGAGAGAAGAGGGAGAGAGAGAGAATTAATCCATTAAGACAGTAAGAAAGATGCTTACTATAGAAAATCCTTGTGTTTTACATGCAGAGCTCCAGAGAAAACAGTTAGTGTATAGGATTCTACACAGATCCTGCATGCCATCCGACTCTGAAGTGTATATTGATCACAGTCACATCATATTATTAATCATATGAATGCATTTAGATGCTATGATATGGTCTATTATGACTGATTTACTTGCAAATGTGCATTTATTAATGTAACTGTAATGCATTCAAAGTCATTATTATATTGGCATCATTTTCATCTGTCAATTCATTATTAACAAACAAACATATAAATACTGCAAATATAAGCACTCAATGAATTCAGCGGCTTCATGACTAAGCTAAGCAATAAGCATTGCGGGACCACTGTAATTGTACACATAGCTATGTAAAAGCCATCATCCATGCATACATATTTCATGAATGCTTCTCCCGAAAAAAACATGTTAAAATGGTAAGAGTGTGTCAGAGAAAAGAGCCCAAACATCCAAAACCGTACACAAGAATGTGGACAGTATAGGTCACACACAAGGAGACGTGGGTCACGCTCAAATTGTCCATCAGTCAGACAGGCAGAACTGATTTAGATGCTAAATAATGGTTTAGATATTCAAAAATTCCATATATATGCGAAAGGCTCCAGTGCACACCGAAGCGGACCCATCAAAGAGCCCCTCGCCACCAAGAACTGGCCTCGAAGAGCGTCTTTGTGTCTGTTACATTTTCCCGAACCCACAGCCAGTGTGATCTGCTATTAAGTGAACAAATAACATTTGCATTCATTTATTTATATTTATATTAAATTATGCTGTCTTAAAAAAGAGGAAAAGTCAAGTAAATAAATCACATAAAGATGAAAATGACCAGGACAAACATTTGAGGGTATATTCAGCTGCATTCAAACATCAAGAATAAATCCAGAGGAATATCACAATAAACTAATCAAGAGGTGCGTTTTGAAGGTTAAAGACATGAGGGCCGCAAATCCCAAAATACCACAAATCTGTGTCTGTAGCGCATTACAAAATGAAACAGCAATGCAAACAGATCCTTTTTCCGAGAACATTTATTTGTATCAACATTCAACTGTGGTTCCACTCAAAAAAATTAATATAAATAGATAATAATGAAAAGATTATTTTAAAGAACTAAATCAAAAGGACAGGAAGTCCATGTTTTGAGCCAGAGAGAGAAAGAATCCGCACATGGACTTTTTAAATCAAACCCATGTCCTCTCATAGGCCTCCACTGCAGGTCTGCAAACGCAGGATAAAGGGAAGCAGATGATATGCATCACACCCTGCAAGCACTAATCAGATTTTTGCATGGGCTGGCCAGGAGCTTTTAAAATGGCTGACTTGCTTTGCCAATCATCGTTTATTAAATATAATTTCAAATAAAAAATATTTAAAGCTTCTTATGTGTGATATGTACATGCAGTAATATGATATTTATACCTACTCTAAATTCTGTGTAAATTATATTAAATCAATTGAATTTGAAAATGACAAAAATATAAATTATATATATATATATATATATATATATATATATATATATATATATATATATATATATATATATATATATAATATGAAAAAATTATATATATATATTAAACTAGATTTGATTATATATATACTAACTATATGCAAGTGTATTTTATATATATATATATATATATATATATATATATATATATATATATATATATATATATATATATATATATATATATATATATGTGTCTCTTTTAGTCTTATTTTATTTGCTGACGTTTTAGGTGCTAAATAAATATTCTATATTTTTTTTCTAGAAAAATGTCTTTAGTCTCTTTTATTTAAATTAAAATCACATGTCTTGAACGTTACTAAATGTTCAAAGATTTGCCTGAGAACAAAAATCAGATTATCAGTGTGAGATATGTGTATGACTTTGAAAAAGCAAGGTGAATAAACTAGATCTACAGCAGTGTGACAGAACAGTCTGTCTGATTGAGTGAGCAGTAATGTTGACGGACAACCAAAATCTTGTGATCTGACCCCAAAGACAAAGGTTTAATAATAAATATAGCAGTGTCTGGATTAAAAAGACACCACTCTGCATTTTTAATGTAAATGTGTGTCTGCATGCTGTTAAAAATGAATGATCCCTGTCTCACCTCAGGGTGAATGTGCGAGGAATGGGGAGCGATAGTCTGCCCTTGTGTGTGTGCGCTAAGACTAAGCTGTTTCAATCAGGCACAATTTAGTATGAGGGTCTCCAAAGTTCAAATGTAAGGAATGTCTTGGCTAAATCACAAGGGTCCTAACTGAAAGCACCCTTAAACTTCTGCAACACTCCTTAAACAGTCTCTCACTTTAAAGGAACCCCTCTAACTCTGATCCTACCAGGCTATTAGAAGGGCAACGGGGATTTTAAATCACCCACAGTGAGAGACAGAAAAAAAGAAAGACGGTCGACTGTTCCTCTGCTTTATTTACACCCGGTTGCAGCCACTGGTTGGCAGGTACTGTTGGTGTGTGAGTGTTTGTCTATGTTGTGAGTAGGGCACTGGGGCAGGGCTGAAAGGGGTTGGAAGGGTAATGCTAGGGCTATCACATTAACCTGACTGGAGCTCCTCTAATAGGCACCACAGCTTAAATTGATATATCAATTTACTCCCCTCCTGCAGGACTTCAAAGGCCTGCAGTCTTGTTCCCTTAGCCTTTACCCGCCCCACATCAATCTGCCTGT
Source organism: Pseudorasbora parva (assembly GCF_024679245.1). Taxonomy (NCBI): domain Eukaryota; kingdom Metazoa; phylum Chordata; class Actinopteri; order Cypriniformes; family Gobionidae; genus Pseudorasbora; species Pseudorasbora parva. The sequence continues at coordinate 38,682,388 of NC_090172.1, forward strand.
CTACACTGCATGAGCCTCTCACCAACCCGCAGCACACTACAGCCAATCAGATGACCTGCTCCAACAAGAACAGTTCAAACTGGCCAATCAGAAGACAGCCAGGAAGTAGAAATTAATGAATTAATAGCAATAGCAATCTACTGACGGAATCTAAAATAAAAACAAAAACAAAATGTTGCAACATGAATCCTAAAAATAGGTTATTTTACAATTTTACCTGTGTATATATAACATTAGTGTACTTTCTATTATAATGTCGACAAATACAGCAACAATATTACAGTAGGCCTAATATTAATACTGAAGACCTCTGTAATCATTTACAACAATCGATGACCGTTTTTTTACATCATTCAGACTTAAAAGTTGTGACCTTTTAAGTCACAAATGCTAAGAAATGTGAATATTTCAAACTAAAAAACAAATGAAACCAACAGAATTCCCCCACATTGTCCCAACTATTCAACACGGTTTGAATAAAATAAACTCATTTCAAAGAATTTCAAACGGAACAATACTGCTGAAATGTTAAAGGTTTGAGAGTTGATCAATTAATTAAAAAAAAGAAGAAAAAAAAGAAGAGCAATACATTTATTAGCTGAACAAGGCCTTTCGTTAGGTCCAAAAAAATCATGTTATTTAGGACAATTGAAGAAATAGTTTGAAGGAACTACAAATCTGAAATGCATCAGGTCACGCCGAATTTCTACATTTGACTTTTTTTTTATATGAAACGAGAGAAACTGAGTCTGCGGAAAGCAGTGCCATGGACAGCGGAGAATATTCAAGCATCAAGTCACTGGATGGCATGACTGACCAATCAGAATTGAGTATTCCAGAAAATCGTGTAATAAGAAAACATACTGATTCCTAATTATCTGCGTAATCATGCAGCCTAATAAAAAACATTACCAATTAGATGCCGCAGAGCTCATGTGCCTTTATTCGAGACCCATAAACAGGAACAAAAAGGCTGTACATTTGTTTTGACATGCACCTGTGAGCTGTATTTGTGTTAGCAAGACATTTACAACAGCTGAGATAGAAGCAGATCTTCACAGTTAGCTCCAGACTCTGTTCTTTTACACGGAATCAAACAACTCGTCTTCCCAGCACAAGCCCTAGAGGGCCATGATGTCATATCCAGTGTAACACCTTGCGGATGACTGACACATGTTTCCCATGGAGAGACAGACACACAAACACGCAAATGCACACACGTACCCACACAAATTGAAAGAGTCTTTGTTTTGTCTGACATCTCCCACCTTATGCTAACCTGTTTTGTCAAAACAATTCCCAGAGAAATTAGATGACACAGATTCGGGAAGATAAGAGCCTAAATCTGCCAGAACCAAACCAACAGTGACAAACAACACCTGCTTGCAGCTTTCACACAATGCTTTTAGTGCACATATCGATTTACATACGAAACACTGTCAGCTGAGTGACTGATTTGGACAAAACAGAAATAATAATAAAAACATTTTCGATGAACCGTCTTTTCTTAATTAAGAACACAGCGCTGATTAGAGTTACTGCTTATCACAGTGACTTTGAAACAAATGCTTACATTTTCCAAGGATCTTTGAGTTTAATTCTAAAAAAGAGAGATCATACTGCATCAATATGCTAGAGCGACTAACGGGCTGAAAACGACATGTGAAATGTTAGGCTGGATAAAGAGGAGAACGGAGTGTGTTGTCAGGTGAGGTTCTTTCTCAAACCCACCTGATCAGAGAGTTTAGACAGAGGGGGGAAATAAAAAAAATACAGCACACACACACAAAAAAAAAAAACTCCAGGAAGAAAGAGAAGCACTGAAGAGGTTGAAAGAGATTGAGGGAGTTGAGAGGATGTGGAAAAAGAGAGAGAGGGTCACAAAGTAGACAGGAGCCATGAATACAAAGCAGCTGAGATGTGAGAGAATTTTACAGCAGCTATTGTCTGTCACTCACCCTGTAGATTTGTGATCACAATTTCTCCCCCATCAAGTGTTTCACTTCCACCTGAAGTAACTACCCAACACAAATATGCTTTTTAGCCATCTGTTTCTCTCGCTTGGTCTTGCAGCGACACACACACACACACTGAGTTTTTTAACACAGAGACAGCAGATATACATGCCCATCCTTCTGCAGTCCTCGCTGCCAGGCCATGTCCTTGCCAAACACTGACAAGTGTTCACTATTACTAGTGCATTACATCCGTTCTCATCAGACTGAGAAAAGAAATACACATAAACAAAAACATTTAATTATGCTGTTGAAAAAGATATAAAGTTTCAGAGAAACAAAAGACCAGTGTGTGTGTAGACATCAAGGTGACCTATGGCCTAAAAAAAGATTTAAAAAATAGTCATCCCCATTCTCTTTGTTTTTGATAGTGTATATTATCACACAAAAAAGGACAGGTTACCTCTACAAAGAACCCCAACACTGCCTATAATATATACCAATCATGTAACAATAACATTGTTGGTCTGGCAGCTGGTGGGGAGACAGAAGAAGTACGACCAACCAACTGAATCTAAAATCTCCCCCTATACCCTCAAATAGGGCATTATTTGATTGGACAGCCATTTTTAGTGGTGTCCAAAACCATGGTGGACGTTATTGAGTGCACTCATCCAATCCCAAATGTTATAGTATTAGTGAACTAACGTTAGGGAATAGTGATTGAGGCTTTAGGAGGCGACTCTGATTTCAGCCATTGTTTTAAACCTGCCGCAGTCAGAGCCATCCAGTCCAATGAAGACAGGCAGAGCCTTCAAGGATCCTACTCAATCAATCAATCAATCAATCAATAATTTATTTATATAGCGCCTTACAGCAGCCAAAAGGTGCACAAGGCGCTTTCCAGAACAAACATCAAACAACAACATAAAGACAAATACAAACAAACAAGAACAAGACTAAAAGTCAAAAGCTTGATTAAAAAAGTGTGTTTTCAGATGTGCTTTGAAAATACTCAGCACCGTGATGTTTCGAAGGTGCACAGGGAGTGCATTCCACAACTTAGGTCCTAGAACACTAAATGACCGGCCTCCAAACTTTTTATACCTGTATGTTGTGGTAACCAGAGAAATTTGATCAGAAGAACGGAGTGTCCTGGCTGGCTGATATATTTTTACTAGTTCAGTGAGGTATACTGGGGCCAAACCATGGATGGCCTTAAACACAAACAATAGGATTTTATACTCCACCCTAAACTGCACTGGGAGCCAGTGAAGTGAGCGGAGGACAGGGGTGATGTGTGACCGTTTAGATGTGTTAGAGAGAAGACGTGCGGCAGCGTTTTGTACCAGTTGAAGGCGACTGAGAAGTGATGTATTTAGTCCAGTGTAGAGGGCATTACAGTAGTCGATCCTCGAGCTGATGAAGGCATGAATTGCTTTTTCAAGGTCGGCTCGGGACAAAAAATATTTGACCTTACTAAGAAGTCTTAGCTGGTAAAAACTTGCCTTCACTACTGCACCAATCTGTTTATCATACTGCATGTTTTTGTCCAAAATAACGCCCAGGTTACGTACAGACGGAGCAAACTGAGGTGTCGTAGGTCCAAAGGTAAAAGCACTGCTGGATGAATCCGGGCTGAACAGGATGTACTCAGTCTTTTCTTCATTTAAATAAAGGAAATTCTGGGAAAGCCACTGTTTGATGTCCTGAAGACAATTATAGAGAGGATCCAGTGCCGACCGATTACTCAGTATCACAGGAAGGTAGATCTGGAGGTCGTCGGCATAGAAATGAAAATGAACGTTGTGTCTGGAGATGAGTTGGAGATGAGAACGCATACTCAGGACAAACAGTGAAAAAGAAAAACAGACACACACTTAATTCAAAATAAGAATGAACGCATAATAACAGTACAAATAACATGCATCTGTAACATCACGATACAATCGAACGATTCTGTTGATTATTTGTTGCTTGAAATAGCTGCTTTGGTGATTTTTAGAAGCATCGAGAGACTTATGTTTAATTGTTTTTTTACACATGTTAAATCTGTTCAGTGTTGGGGACCTTCGCATTCAAGACCGTGATCCGTGTGTATCAGTGCGAGACAGAGGCAAAATATCCACCCAACTATTCGATCAGTGTGAGCAGGTCAAGAGTTAACGTACGCACAATCACATACACACCCATGCAAACACACTCAAAGTCCGGAACAAAATTAGCAAAGTGCTAAAACAGCTGTGCTTGGTCATTTATTCAGCAAACACACACAAAATAACCTCACTTTACTGTAAACGATCAAGACCACCCAAGCCAGCCACAGGTTTACAACAGATTTAGACCAGATGAGAAACGATAAACTCATTCGACTGCTTCTTTCTTTATTCTGTATTGCTTTGAAGAGTGATTGAAAATGATATAAAATTGTTGCTAAACAGCTATATTTTACATGAGTATCACTGGATTAGTGCAAATCGTCCATTTTTTTGATATCCGATGTAGACTAAGCTGTTCAAACAAGACCCTTTTTTTGGTTAGATACTGATTGTTTTTTTTTAATTGCTGTGTCAAGGAGATCAATATTTTTGTGCGTACTGAAAAACAACATCCTGGTAAAATATCTACAGTATAATACTATTAGCAATACACAACTTCATAAATTATAATAGGCCTAAAACGATTCCTTTGGAATACAGGATTAATTTTAAGTCTGTATATTAATAGTTGTATACATTTATTTTGTTTATTTATTGTATAATTTGTATCTATAATTCTAGAGCTGTCAAATATTTAGGTATTATGTTGCTCTTCTATTAAAACATTACATTCATTTTCTTTAAACCAGGGTGTTGCAAGAAATCCAAAAATGAATCGTTTGTTTGATGAATCCTGTCAGTACTCTGGTCTACTGCACTTGTTCAGTGCATTTGAAAATGATGGTCCAGCACTTGCATTGTCTTGAACGACTCCAGCCGAAAGGCAACATGCTCTGGATCTTCTTTTCTTCTTCATTCCATTCTGTCTTTTTTTCCCACTTAGTTTATCATTTGTTGGTGAACAGCAGAAAGAAGGAATGGCACGGTCACTGATTCACCACAATAGGTGCCCGTGGGGGTTGACAGGAGGCACAGTTTGTGGGTGAGGTGTCGAGGCTGGGACAGCTCCAACTCCGTGTCTTTAAAACCATCACTGTTGTGCTACACTAGGCTACGGGCCAGTGAGTAATCTTCACACAACAAATGTCACGAGGAATTCTGGGTAGCGCACACAAAAAGAGCAAGTCTGTGAAGAGAGGAGAGAGAGGAAGTGAGACAATGATGAATGATTGGCAAGGTCCTGTTTGTCTCTCGCTCTCAATCTCTTAATTTTTGGCACCAGTCTTATAAAGTTTTTTCGTTGACACTATTGCATGACAAACTGACAGTAACATTATATCATTTAATGATGTGCGCTTTACAGAACAAGAGTCGTGGCTCAGAGGTCTACTTTCCTTCTCTTTCTCTTTCTCTCTCCGTCTCTCTTTCTCACGGTGCTCCTCTGTCGGTTGGAAGCCCAGAGCAGGGCTGCTGCAGTGAAGCTCCCGTTACACTGCCTCAGCCTCTCTGTCATCTCCGCTAAGCCCAGTGCACCCTGGGAAATTAAATAACCCCATGTCTCAGTTTCTCCCATTGCCCCAATTAGCATATTTTCTGTACAATGGGCATGGTGTCTAGGATTTTAAAAGGACAGTCATTTAACTATATTTTCTCCACTGAAGGCATAGTTCATAAAGATGAAAAATCTTTCATTATTGACTCAATCCCATTCCAAAACTGTATGACTTTCTTTCAAAACATGAAAACTTTTTTTTTTAAAGAAAAGTCTCACTGTTTTATTTTTTCCATACGATGGATGTCTGGAACAAAATCGTCACCAACATGCTTTGGCTATGAACATTCATATCAACAAGACAAATATTATGTTTTGCAGAAGAGTAAGTCATACCAGATTTGGAACGACACAAGTAATAATAATGACAATGTTTACTTCTGGGAGAAATATCCCTCAATTATATGATTGTGATGCGTTTTATTACTATTTTTTCCAATGCCATATTTCATATATTATTATTATCATGTTTAAATATATTCTTTGGAAGAATACTCAATTGGCAAACTGCAGACTACAAAATATTATATGAATAACCGGCCATTCTTCTGCAAGCAATATAGCAATAGTCGGCATGGGAGTCCGGCGCTCTCATGAAGGTTAAAGACCGCAACCTCAGTGTCAGACGCCAGCATGCCTATTGAGGCACAGCTATCACATACCAGCATTTTACAGTGAAACTACATCAGTTCCATAAGCTTGTAATCTGCCTCTGTAGGAATCACACAGTATTACTGACGCAAAAGCATTGCAACAATGTCAGGAAAAAAAAAATATTCATAGATAGCGGAAAGATGTTCAAAAATAATAATAATACTGAAAAATATTTTTCAAAACAAAAAATTGACCTCAAATTGTAGTTGCGCTTAGCAGTGTATTGTGTCATTCTTCTCACTTCGCCTGTATTGAAATCAACGGAAAGAGTCTGCAAGACACTGACTTGCTGTTTTTGTAGATTCTCGTTTGTATTATGTAACGTTACATGTCTGAACGGAGAAATAAACAATGCTTTGAAAAAAGTTTTTTGTTAGTTTAGTCTAACAATAACAAAAATGAAAAGGCAAAGATTGTATGAGCACTTTCTGCACTGCCAAACAGAAGGGATAGACAGAGAGAGAAACGACTATTAAACACATGGGGATTGTGTAATTGACTAAGGTGGAAATTATTATGGTTTAACAAGGGAACTTAACAGAGCAGGCTCATTCTTTCACACGTCATGTATGCAATCCACATGACATATGTCTCCACACACACACACACACAGGCAGGCAGGCAGTTAGATGCGGTAGCAGGCAGGCATTTAGACAGCATGGTATAAGAGCTCAGTAGGACTGCCACACTCAGTCCAAACCAAATGAGACCATGCTGCTTCAAACTAGCCCAGTAGTCTCCAAGGACTCCACACTGATTCTCCACAGCAGATCATTAAAGTCTTGTATTCTCCCTTCTCTCTTTCTCTTCACACTCCCTCTTGCCTCCTCTCCCTCCCAACCATCTCCGTACAGAAAAAAAGTAGTCTAAATAAAGTTAAAGTCTGAATAAACAAAGGATTTTCTACTATGTAATCCCCATCCTTCGTCCTTTCCTCCACTTCCCTGAGATGTGTGTGGAATCTCATTGGCTCTTTCCAAGCTTGTTGCAGTGGTAGCTGGTTCTCGGTTTAATTGGAAACTTAAATACTTTGGGTAATGTGTGGCCCCTGGGAGCCCTTGCTGCCATTTCACAGACACACATACAGAGAGGGAGGAAGAGAGAGAGAGAGAGAGAGAGAGAGAGAGAGAGAGAGAGAGAGAGAGAGAGAGAGAGAGAGAGAGAGAGAGAGAGAGAGAGAGAGAGAGAGAGAGAGAGAGAGAGGGAGAGAGAGAGAGAGAGAGAGCAGACAGGGTGTCTCTCTGCTTTGCACAGGACCTCTAAACCCTCAACACCCCCACCCCCACCCCCTCAAACTACAGCTGTCCTCAACGACAGCCCCGGCCCTTCATTATCAAAATAGAAATTTGTGTCCTAAGTGCAGCAACATTGCTAATGCTAAATATCCAACTCCCCCAGGAGCTAATTACGTCTGAGTACTGGCAACATGGATTCCATTTTTTCACCTCCAATAACAACTGTAAAAGCAATTTGAGCATTTTTCAATTAATTAAACACATAGTCTCCCAGTAACCTCTTGTCATTTTGCCCTCCAGGACCAAAGCTAATTTGTGTAAAATAAAATGAGAGAGCATGTGAGAGGGAGAAAGCAGCGGATGGTTGTTTTTAGTCATTTTTGCCACTTAAGGAGTTAAAGGAGCAGACTGTTAATATTTCATAATAAGGACAGACATATCACCTGACAGCAATCTGACACATGGTTTAAATGTGTTAAAAATGGTAATGAGTATAATAGGTCGGTCTAGATCTATTCACAGGCAGTTTGATTCTTTTTAGTGGTCATAATGTACATACACAAGAGTAACTTAACTAGAGGTGCTTTTTATTGGATATTTATTTGTGCATGCTCATTTTCAGCTATTTTAATTTTTAGATTACCTTTGTCATTATCTAATGCTAAGACCGCTAATAATCTAATAACACATCTAAATGTAATATTCTGTAAATAATTGGATTGTTGGGATGCATTTACAATTATTTTAATTTACTTGGGCAATATAAATAATCTTTTATATTTAAAGCATAACATAAAAAAATTATCAGCTTATTGATTTTGGCCATCATACCTATTCCTGAAATCAGCCTTAATGTGTTTGAGTTTTGAAAAAAAAAACATGGTGAAAAATGTCAAAGAATAATAATGTGTGAGGGGAATGTGTGTGGGTGCATGAATCATATCAAATATTTTCTGTCACAGAGTGGTGCACATAAAAACTGCATTCACCTAGACAATGATACAACAGAGAGAGAGAGAGAGAGAGAGAGAGAGAGAGAGAGAGAGAGAGAGAGAGAGAGAGAGAGAGAGAGAGAATCCTGCCAAACATTCTCATTATAGTCTCTTAGAGGCTTCTGTCAGTGAGTCAGATCAGAGAGAGTGCGTGAAATCTTGCTAATGGGCATTACAGCATTATAGGCTTTCCCTCGTCCTCTCTCTAGCTCTGTCTCTCTCCCACTCCCTCTCTCTCCATCAGGACCTGTGTGAGAGAAAGAAAAACACACACAAAAGGAACACACAGAAGGAAAGGTAAGGAAAATGAGCATTTGGTGAATATTTACAACAGGAAATTCGGCCTGTGAAAACACAAGAAACCACCTCAATCTTTCTCTTTCTCTACACTCTCTCGCTCACAGCACCACTCAGCGAGATGACTCCTGGTGCGGTCTAGCTTCACTTTCAAAGCGCTTTTTTAAATGGGCTCCCTCAAGGACGGAAGCACAGCCTTCACCTCTGCGCACCTCTACTGTCTCCCGCATGGACGGCCCTCTTAACTTTCCCTCCTTACCCCTCACTCAAAATATTCAGAAGAAGACTTTGCTTTTCAACAGATTCTCCTAGCGTTGGCAAATATAGCCGTATGGTGAGTGCGGCATGTTAAGCTATGAGAACCGAGGCTTCTGCCACAGTCATTACACGGTGTGCTGCTCACACGCTGATGTTGTCTGAAGAGCATCTCATCTGCATAGAGACACACTTCATGGGTTACACTGTCTGCACACACATTGCTTCCTTTGCCTTCATTAACAGGCTACAGGGAAACAAATATGTCTGAGACGACGAGAAATGTTTTGATAGGGGGTTGCTGCATGTGCTTAATTATTATAATACTAAAAAACAGTATTGCTCATTGAAAGGAAACATTCACTGAGCAATAAAACAGACTGATATATCCTTTAATCATAAAAAAAATCTGAAATTATTTTAGCACAATCATAAAATGAAGATGCCTATAATTTAAAAGATATTTCACACAAAAATTAACCAGCAGATATAATTTACTCATCCTCATGTCATTCCAAACCTGAGTTACATGCTCCTATGGAATACAAAGGATATTTTTAAAAATGTTTTTTTATTTGTCTATACAATGAGCAAAACAAATCCCTACTTTCATTGTATGGATACAAAAAAAAAAAACTCCTCAAAATATTTATATTTTTTTTGTATTTAGCAAAAGAAAGAAAGTCATACAGGTTTGAAATGACGTGGGGTGACGCTCATTCACACCAATAATGATAACTACAAACAATAACTTTAGCATCCAAACCAGCAGACAATATTGTTCTGTTTAAGCTCACGATGCAGTTACCATATGTTGTCTAGCACTTTAAATGCTCAAGCTCTTTAAAGCAGAATGGATTCTGATTGGCTGTCAATGTTTTTATTATTCATCAACTGAAAAAAAAAGTGATTCCAGCGATTTATCTGTGCCCTTATCGTTATATGGTTTGGACTATTCTTTTATATTTAGAACAATTTTTAGAACTATATATTTATCATTATTGCTATCGGTATTGTCGCTGGTGTAAACAGGCCTTAAGTGACAGAATTTTCATTTCTGGGTGAACTATCTGTTTAAGTACAGTTACAGTGGAGCTCTGGTGACATCTTCCTGGTTTTGTAGTGATGGAACTAAAAAGTGAGCAAAGGTGAGACGAGTGTCTCTTTGATCTCAATGCAATATTTTTATTGCTAGGGTGGAACCACATTTCTCTGGGCTACAGATGCTTCTGGGAAATGAAAGGTGAGCACACCCGCAGATACCAGTGTGTCACACTAAAATACATCCTCCCTGAGGGAGAAGAGAGGCAAGGAAGAGGGTTATGCAAACAGATCATCAGCAAATAATGCTTGGGCCCTAAGCAACAAAAGTCAAATGCTTGAATGCTACGATGGGGAAATAGACTCAAACAAACACAATGGCGAAGTACCTCAGAGGCATATGGATGGAAACCTATAAAGAAAAATTATCTCGAACGCCTGGCCAGGTGTGGGGAAACAGACTCTAAAAGACTCTAACAGAAAATGCTTATGGAGAATTTCACTCTCAGGCTGTGCTCATTTAACACATATTGCATTATGATCTCTATATAATTACTATTAAGGAGTATTAACAAAGCATTACAATTAAAAATAACAAACAACTAAGAATGTATATTTCTATAGTACTGGTTGGCGTTCTCCAAAGCTTCGCTTATGTATACGAGAGGCCGTATCGTGCTATCGCAGCATAACAAAACAGCTAATTTGGATCCGGCACCTAAGTGATATCATCCTAATGAGGAGCAAATGGGGAATGAGGCCTCGCTCGCATTGTTGTTGCCACAGATTACACCTGACACCCAAAACGCTGAGGCTTGATCGGGTAGCTGTTCGAACGTATCAAAGGCAGTAGAGAGAAACCCAACACCTCTGCTGCGAGAACGCAATGGGGAGAAAATGTGAGAGGGCGAGTACGGTATGCAGAGAGGCAGGCAGAGAAAGCCATCTACATTTCAAATGCAGAGGATGTTTTCCGTTGGATGTTTATGAAACATGGCTGCTGGGATTGAGCAACTGTAAGAGGATATGGCATCAAAGGGCTGCTCAGAGAAAACAAAACAACAACACACCGCTGCTCACGGAAGGGGAGAGCAGAACACAACCCCTCCTAAGAATTATGCAGCAGCTTCAGCTGATTACCTGCGACCGGGGGCCTCTAAACGACTCACTCGAACCTCAGGCCCGGGAACCATCTGTCTAGATCCACAGTGGGCGTGGCACAACTCTGACCAATGGGACGGCAGGAGCACTTCGCTTAAAAAGAAAACGGTCTGTGGATGAAAGAGTGTACCGAATGGTGAGATCTTAGCAAAACAAGGATGCTACTGCAGTGACATAAAGCAGTTTGGGGCTGTGTATGTATGTATATATATAAATATATATATATATATATATAAACACTCCAGGTAAACATTTCTAAAACAACTTGTTTTCTCACACCAATTAAAGGGCATTTTGATAGATCAGGGTAGATTAGATAGATTAAGACTGTTAAGAAAGACTATGCCTTGTAAATAAAATCTAAAACCAATATACACTGTTCTACAGCAGTTGATTAACTGTCTGTACACCTCTAGTGTGGATTAAGCTAAGAATATGTAGAATTCATTATAATCATTGCGCTCTTGTGGCTAGAAAGCTGGTTCATTCTTACTATTGGCTGTATACGACATTTAGTTTCATTTTAATTTGATTTGTTTTTTGGTTTCCAAGGATAAAAGACATGTAAAATACATTTTATCGTTCAAACAAACCCATACTTGAAATTAACAGCCTAAATGATCTAATCTACTCAAGTTTGTCAATGTAAAGACCCTCTAAATTGTGCATAAATCCCTATCAAGATTTGGCAAGGCTGCTTCAGATTTCATCAGATTTAGAAGTTGCTAACATCTATGACAAGATTCATTCTGTCATTGCACACAAAGCTAATCCTGCTTAAAAACAGTGGATGATACACCGACATTTCAGTTCTGTTTTAATGGCTGCAATGCCCGTCTTTTGCTGTGTACATCATACACATAACTTAGAAAATTGTTTAAAATATGCAAGCATGATGCCTAAACCCTGTTTCCTTCACTGATAAAATATGTTGTCAGATTACTTTTTAGTAGTTTTCCTGCAACTATTTGATCATAACAGTGTTTGCATGTCTGATTTAATATTATAAGACAGCAAATGAGCCCTCCAAGACGCAGGCATCTGCAGTATTACTGCTGTAGTAGAGAGTGCATTATATCGTTGTGTGCTGATAAGAGATGCGTCGGCAAAACCCTGAAAAGCTTGTTTTCCCAACACTCAATCCTCATTAGGCTCAATCAATACTCCTTTAGTCCCTCAGCTTACTGACTCATTTCAAAATAACATTACAGGTCATTTGTCTCATCGTTGACTAGAATGTATTATGGTGCTTTCTTGCTCCAGAGCAGAGTGACACAGAGAGGAGAGAAAATGTTGGATACTGAGATTTCTACATTGTGGATACAACTTTAAATATTTTTTGGTGAGAAGTCATTGAAAAATCAATGCCTGCTTCCTACAATCCATTTCAACCAAATCAATCATAATCTAGCCGGCTGGCAGAGGAAAGAGAGAGAGACGGGGGAGGCAGATGAGAGAGAGAGACAGAAAGAACGAGAGAGAAAAATGCACACAATCTTTGTCTGAAATCTCTCAATTCTAAATCCATTCTCATAAAAAGCTCATCATCACATCATTTAGCCTGGCTAACGGCCTGTCAGTCACCAGGGGCCTCTGAGGAAGACTACCGGGAATATGGAGCCACAGCCGGGGGACCCAGGGACCCTGTCTATCTCTGCCATATGAACACTTTAAAATTGACTCGGATGGTAAAGGCTATCATGATGAGAATCAGAGAGTCGATTAAATCTGCTAGAACTCCCTCATGGTATTTTCACACCTGTTCCAGGGGGCAGAAAAAAATACAAGGGTAATCATGTTTAAAATAAATGAGCTCCTGCATCAACAATCTAGTGGTTTCAATAAAAGGTATTCGGCAAACCTATAGAGTACTGACAGATCTAGATTGCTCTTTTAAAGGATCAGCATTGCCCCTTTTGATCTTGTGCCCTAGTTACATAGATATTTGGATCATGGTTAGAAGAGCTCCATTACAAACAGCATTGTTATGAGTGAACACCTGCATTTGATAGGTGACAGGTAGCTTTGGTAAGAATTAAGTTGCTTCAAAGCATCAAATAAATAAATAAATAAATAAATAAATAAATAAATAAATAAATAAATAAATGAAATAAACTAACTAAAAAATTTTTTTAAAAAATGAACGGTAAAGAAATTTTTTTTTTGCTCAAATTTGCACTGATAAAGTGTATCATAGCCTACTAGTTGTATAATTCCTAATAGGGAATATAAATAAAATATGATGTTGTTGTTTTTTTACAATAATTAATAATAATAATAATAATAATAATAAGCATTATTGTTGTTGTTGTTATTATTATTATTAGTAGTAGTAATGTTGCAGTGAGGCTTGGGGGATAGGGTTTACTCGTGCACATGTGTTTAATCATTTCATAAAAATGGCAAGGTCAAAAATAAATCACATCCATTATTCGCTACGGATCTCCCCAAAGCATTAGCGACGGACTGTTTAGAATTTCAATTGGCTTCCAAGTGGCAAAACCCCTTAGCTAATACATCAAAGAATATTTGGCGTCAACTAATCGGTTTAGGGCAGATTTGAAGTGGCTAAAATCCGTTTGAGGGGACACAGAGAGAGGTACACGTTACCGGCTGCCCATTGCTGTCGGGAGAGACACGCCTAACCTTGTGCCTCGAGCAAACCTGTCATGCATTTCACGTTAACCAACTTTGTTTTACCAGCCCGTTCTGTACTCGAACGCAAGAAGCAATTAGTCTGCTACAATAGATAATGCTTTCTAATAATAGTTTTTAAATCCAAATTAAATTACGTCGTTTCCCCCAGGCATTTTGGTGGAAAGCACCATTTGAAATAGCCTACATACCCCCCTATACGTTAGGCTACCCTTACTTTATTATTATTTTTTACATCGTCCCTGTTATACTTCGTTTGACATATTGCATTATTGTGCAAAGATTCCGAATCTTTCCTATCTGCTCGTCATATTACAAACATGCATAATTGGAAACATAAGCGTTCGTCATAAAACAAGTAGCCTAAACTGACACATCAGTGGGAGCAAGTATCCTAACATAAGCCTACACCTCCCCTTGCCGTCCAGTCTGGGAGTTCACGGGAGCATTTCGGAAAAATAAGGCACGAACTATTTCATTATAAGACCCTCTTTGCTAAAACATCATGTTCAAAAGTTCGTCAACTTGCACGACTGCTTTGTCGAGGCTTTAATATAGAGAATTGTATTTAAGTTAAATAAGCATTTTCCTACCTTTCTGCCAGCGCGTGAAGAATGTGACTGCTGCATTTCTCTTTCATTCACCCCTCCACTATGGCTAAACAGACTGCTTATCGAATCCTATTGGTGAAGAGGAAGTCATTACTGCCGATAATACTCTATCAATGAATATTGACGTCATTTAAATGCTACTCCCGGGTATCCTTGGAAACCGATAGGCTACGCTATTAAAGCTGACCGTGCAACTTCAACTGTGTTTCAGAAAGAAAGAAAAAACAAACAAACAATAAACTGGATATTTAATGAGTTTAGGGATTTTATGCCATGTGCATGTTTTTTATGTTAGGCTATATGCAATCGATTCGAAATGAAAAATTACAATAAAAACGTGTATGCCTTTTCCCCTCATAATTGACATCAAGAAATAAGCAGGCTGTTGTCATTCTCGTTCATGTTTCTCAACTATATTTCGTTCATTGATATAGCCAACATTCACGAGTGGTGCAGAGATAATAAAAACGTCTTCACTATCACAGTCGGCAATTTCGTATGTCTTCAGTTTGTTTTGCTTTGAACTTAGTATTGGTCCACTGAGTTTGAGCGTCATCCTTCTTTACTCTTGAGAGTGCAGTACACGTGACCTCATGCACACACTCTGTAGCAGCGCCTACAGCGATCCCTTTCGGCTCAGAGAGACTTTAACAAGTGAGCCAGTCCACTGACTCATGCGAAGCTCCTCAGCCACTAGGCTACTTATGTTTTTGTTTGTTTAGGGTTTGCCTTTTTATTCATCGTCAACATCGGATATATAGGCTAGGCTACCCTACTTATCAGTTCACATGCAGTTTGTAAAGGAGATTTTTGTAATAGCCTATTTTTTTAACTAATTATTTGTGTGCGTTTGTTTGTATAGTTACGACACTTAAATTATGAAATTAAATTATGATAATCATTGCATTGAGCCTAATTTGTATTAGGCTATTGATTTCTATTTAGGCTATTTTATTGTTGTCGTGATTTGTAGATAAAGTTAAAAAAAAATCTATTTGACATTAATGCAATTAGGTAGCATATTTACCTAAATGATAGGCTATATGGCTATACATTTTGAGTATGCTATAGATGCACACAATATAGCCTAGTCTACGAGCAAATAGAACAAAATACATGAGGATATCCTCCGCATAATATATCTATTTGAATCAAAAGGGCTTAGAGCCCCTGGTCGTGGTGGATTTGCCGTGGTTCATATGGTCTTAATCTGTCTGCGCTTGGGGCTTTGGTGTAAAGGAGAAGAAGATCTAGTTTGTTCCGGGATCTGAGGCGAAAACTGTCTAGCGGACAAATCAGTTAACGCCTGTCAGAAGTTACTTCTTCACTTTCTTACCACTGAGATTTGATCCAAGCGCGCACTCACTTTCGCCGCATTGTGTCTGTAAAATGGTGGGGAAAGCTTTGAAAAACTATTTTTTAGGCAATAGAGACAATATATAAAACCTCTCCCAAACGCATGTCGGTTTGACTGCAACGTCAAAACAGGTCCGTGTTCAGCTGACTTAAGGCAAGATGGATCACCGACTGTCGCGTATTTTTGAAAAAATAAGAATGAAAAAATACATTTCTACAAGCTTAAAATTAGCGCCGAGAACACACAAAACCAAGGAGGATAAATAACTGCAAACAGTACTTGTAGCGTCTCCTGTCGTATTTAGCAAGCCGTCCCAGGAAGATAACAGTCCATTTGTTATTAATCATGTGTGAAAATGAAGGCTTCGTGTATTTAGAAAATGAGCAAAGTTGAAGTTGATGTACTGGCTCGCGTGAGACCGCCATCCAGGGGCTGTAGCTGCTCAGTCTAAGGCAATGAGGCTTGTTAGAGACAAAAATAGGAGGATAGCAGGGGAGATTGTTAGTGAGTGCCATGGTACGAATGTGCAGAGAGAGAGAGAGAGAGAGAGAGAGAGAGAGAGAGAGAGAGAGAGAGAGAGAGAGAGAGAGAGAGAGAGAATCGATTCAGGCTGTGTAACCCAGCTACAGCTTTGCCTTTCCTTCGATGACTACACCCCGAGAGGAGGAGCGAGAGGCTCATAGTAGGCGTCAGAATCCTCAATTTCCAACTTAGCATCCTGGCAGGACACTCTCCGAAGCAAAGCCCCGTCCGAGAGCAAAAAACTTGTCCCGCGCGCTCGGCATGAGAGTCACAGCGCGCGCAGAGGGTGAGAGAGCGCCTCGAAAATCCGCGTGTGAGTCTGACAACGACTGATTAACGAGTGTAAAGTCTATGCATTCGTCGTCCTCTTTAATTTCCATCACTGCTGTCTACGTGAGGAGGACGGGACGGAGGTCTGTTTACTCGGAACTCTATGAGCGAGCGCGGAGAGCGCGTGAGAGTTTGAGGGAGAAGAACTCGAGTGAGAAGCTTATATTTGGATCTTCACCATGGCGTACCCTCAGGGCTACTTGTATCAGCCATCCGCCTCTTTGGCACTCTATTCGTGTCCTGCCTACAGTACAAGCGTGATATCGGGACCCCGGACAGAGGAGCTGGGGAGATCTTCCTCTGGCTCAGCTTTCGCTCCCTATGCCGGATCTACAGCGTTCACCAGCGCCTCGCCAGGCTACAATTCTCATCTCCCGTACAGTGCTGCTGATGCAGCCGCCGCCGCCACTTTCACTTCTTATGTGGTGAGTGCGCTTTATTCACGGTGCTGTTTATTTTTCTACTTTTGGAAAGTTGGGTGGATAAATTGTTACGCTTTGCTGTAATGCATATTGTGTTGCAAGAATGAGACACACTATAATCATTTGCGCAAGATCTGCGGTTATAACAATCAAATATGATTTCGCGGAATGTGGTTAGGTTTTATGACACTTTAAATAATTGCAGAACAATATTTTAAAACAACTAGCTATAAATTAGTGCTAAAATAAACATTAGAACAAATAGACTTTGATAGCCTAGTGTATACACAGAAAACGTAGCAGTTAATGTCGAATTCAGTAAATGCAGACAGAAAAACAAACATTTTCACATATTTAATGAATGAAAAAAAAATATAGGCCTATATTTTTTTTCAATACATTTTATATTTTATTGTTTTGCGTTAATCTGTGGCAACACTATAATATATTTCATCGGTTCTGTGGGCAGCAGCTGAGTAATATTTTAGATATCAAAGTGAATATATTATCAGTTGCTCCCAATTTGTCTTAAACGTGTATTTAGTCAAATAGGCAACTTAAAGGAAATGTTCTACCGACTATTTAAATGTAAATTGCCTGCACATAGGCCAGCGCTGGTCAATGCGTGTACAACACTGTCAGATGACCCAACATAACGCTGCAACTTCTAATTAGCCGACTAATCTGAAAATAAACATTGTGAAAAGTCAGCATCACTGTCGAATAAAAATGTATTATCACTAACAGAGAAGGGATTTTGAAAATAACGTTGTGAAATTCCATTTCACAATCATTTCTGCTGGAGGGAATGAGGCAACCGAACAAAATTAAACGACAGAATACGTGGCCCTGCGGCCTTGCGCTTATTTTGATTAATTAGATTTAAAGTGTGTAGGCTACATGTCATGTGGTATGCATGTGTGTTTAGTGTTTGTTTATGGTGTGTTTGCGTAAGTGATCTGTAACCGATCCTACATTATGCGAAGGTGTCCATAAAGTGATATTTTGCTAATAAAACAATTGGTTTGGCTCCTTGCAGAGTTCCCCGTATGACCACACGACAGGCATGGCCGGATCTATAGGGTATCATCCTTACGCTGCTCCCCTAGGCTCGTACCCGTATGGAGACCCAGCTTACCGCAAGAATGCTACCCGGGACGCCACAGCCACTTTGAAAGCTTGGCTTAACGAGCACCGGAAAAACCCGTACCCCACCAAAGGCGAGAAGATCATGCTGGCTATCATCACTAAAATGACCCTGACTCAAGTGTCCACCTGGTTCGCCAACGCCAGAAGGAGGCTAAAGAAGGAGAACAAGATGACCTGGACCCCACGGAACCGGAGCGAGGACGAGGAAGAGGATGAAAACATTGATCTGGAGAAAAACGACGACGACGAGCCAAACAAGCCCACGGACAAGGGGGACTCTACAGACACAGAGGCAGGTCTGTGGAAAAATCATCAATTTTTCATCGCAGTCGTTTCCACTCCGGGCGCAAAATTGATTGCTGGTTAATGGTGGTATATTATTTATAATGGGAGAATTGCTTTAAATAATAATCACCTTGAACTCCTCTAATTTGACTTCTTATGGACTGAGAATTGCTGGTGACGTATGGTGTTTTGCACTTCATTTATCTCGAGCTGCATAATAAGGACACAGCTGGCGCACGGCATCTCATTTATAGCTATAATAACAGCAGCCTCTTTATAATAATAATAATAATAATAATAATAATAATAATAATAATAATAATAATAATAATATACATAAATACATACATGTCAAATATTAAACAACTTTGCACGGAAATAGGTTTACATTTTTTTTATTTAAATTTATTTATTTTGTATTTATTTTTTTACAGTAAAATAGTCATGTACAATAGTTTAAAATTAGCAGCAGATATTTGTTTCACCATGTTATTGTCGACCAGTCTTGCTTAAATCAGATCTCTCTCTCTCTCTCTCTCGCTCTCTCTCTTTTTTTGTTTTTTTGTTTTCAGATCATAAACTCATCAACCCAGGGGAGATACCATGCGACAGATTTAAAGACGAGACTCATGCTAAAGATCTTGATCCACCTTTGACAGACTCGGAATTAAAAGACACAGAGGAGCGGACGGATTTGCTCGCCGAGCAAGTGAAACCCACCACCTCCTCTCCCCCAGTCCTACAGAGAGGGAATGATCTCATTACGCAAGAAAAGCCCCCAGAACCGGGCCACGCCACGAGCACGGGGAACAGCAACGTAACGTCTGTTATTCATTCCCCCCCTTCGGCGCCCAAACCCAAACTCTGGTCTCTGGCCGAGATCGCCACGTCTTCGGACAGGTGCAAAGGGAGCAGTGAGGCTCCACAGGCCGCGGGGCTGGGTCAAAGCACAGTCATAGCCAGCGCTGCCTCGCCGAGCCGTTCTTCCCCCCAGTGCCCTCTCCCTAATAACACTGTCCTTTCACGGCCTATTTACTACACGTCCCCTTTTTACCCGGGCTACACGAACTATAGCACTTTCGGACACCTCCACAGCAGCCACGGCACCAACACCAGCTCAACGGCACATTTCAATGGATTAAGCCAGACTGTTTTAAACAGAGCTGAGGCTCTGGTAAGAGAGAGCAAAGTAAGAAGCCAAACACAGGTAGATCTTTGTAAAGACTCACCTTATGAGCTAAAGAAAGGTATGTCAAACATTTAATACCGGATTCATCGCCAATCACACGGACATTTATTTATTATTTGTGGTTGCATAAAGAAGAAGCAAAAGAAGACGCATTCTGATTAAAAAAATTAATAAAAAAAATATCCCGAGGACAATTATTTTCTGAGTAAATGCTTATCCTCAAAATCTTAGTTTCTGAATTGTTAATCAAGAGGATGTAACTTCTAAGAATTGTCTTAAACGCTGCAGCCGCCTGAGTCTATTTGTATTAAAGACTAATATGTATATTTAATGTAGCATTTTGTATTTAAAATGGACAATACACTATCTTTGAAGTAAATTATGGAAAAGAAAATGTGTGCAGCGACTGATTTGGGAATTTGCATTCATGTGAACCAGAATTTGATAGCTGCACAATTTAAAGCGATATGTTTACTTGAAGATAAATGACATGCCCAGGACAAGTATTACTGCTAGACCCTGAAATGCCTTGAAGTAAAAGCAGCGTGAGACTACTTGAAATTAGCAGGTAGCCTATGGGCCTACATACCGTTTAAGGATTTACCTCTAAAAACAAACAGGGGCGGCACATATTGAAACTCAGGCGGTTTGGGAAAAGCCATGAAGACGAGGCTTTATTTGTCTGTTCGTTGCTGTTGGGTTTTAACGGAAGTTTTTTTTTTTTTTTTTTCTCTCGATAGCCATCGGTCGGGGCAGTGCTCGCCTCTTTTGCAAACAGAGAGATGGCTCGACGGATGAATATTGATATGACAACACCGGCAAAAGTGTCGAGCAGTCATTTAACCCAATTACATTCCAACCGCGTCGTGTTATATGCAAAGCAATCAGGTGGCGAACTCCAGTAATGAGTTCGATTTTATGCCAAATTTAGACCTCATTACTATTTCCTAGGCGTGGCAAAGTGGTTAGAGGCGCGCGGCGATGCGGAGTGGGTCTGGGAGCATACTGCTCTGTTATATCATTAAATGGTAGGATAGGCTTAATAGTGCTTTGGATTATAGACGCTGATGGCTTTCAAGAGTGTAGCCAAGGTGCCGTGACAAGCAAATGTCCCCCTGGCATGGCCTGTCCCTTAGTAGCCTACTGTCCTGCACCTCTACCCTCACCCGCAGGTAGGTGTCACACTTGCTCTTAATTTCGAGGCCTGGCTCTTTAGGAGACAGAGAGTGAATCTTCTTCAAGTGTCGCAGATAACCTGGAATAAAGGAGTAATATAAACTGTTTATGTGCTTTAGCAATTACTAAAAGAGTCATGAAGGTACAAAATCATACGCAGAGATTAAAATTAAAGAAAAACTTCAATTGTTTTATTTACACACTTAAATAAAGGACAACACTGGACAAATACAGGACAACACATCTCATTTTTAACCGTCTTTTAGTGAACATCTTAGCTAATTATGTAATTGGAACACCGTAAATCCTTTGTATATATATATATATATATATATATATATATATATATATATATATATATATATATATATATATATATATATATATATATATAATGTTGATCATTCGTTATATGTTTAAAGGAGGTGTATTATTGAACATGGTTAAATATTAAATATCAGTATTATAAGATATTAATTAGTTTAATTGACATTCAATATCGATGGCCTATTTATTAAAACAAACACAGACAATTATCATTTTTAACCACATCCTCTACATTTTCAGCATTTCTTGAATTATATTCTGAAATGTATAATAATAATAATAATAATAATAATAATAATAATAATAATAATAATAATAATAATAATAATAGACGTGAGGACAAGAAGCGACTTGATTCAGTCGGAGGTCGTGTCATTAATCTCTATAGTTTACTTTGCGCACTCCAGTTGAAAAGTCCCCTGGGTTTCATTTAATTCCCCTGGCTCTAATGTCCTTCTCCGGCAGCAGAGCGGGTGAGGGGGGCAGCTATATTTAATCTCTCGGAGTGGGATGGAGCTGCCACTGCACCACATCAGCCGGCTAAATAGCATAATTATGTTTTTCTTTGCTGATCCCTCTAGGAGTTGAAGCATTCGATGCAATGCCCCGTGTGTGCATAAGCCCGAGAAGTTTAAAAAGCAGCAATTTATATTCTCGAAGACAGATGGTTACATTTTTATCCCGAATTAATATCATCAACATTCATTCATCTGAATTGTCACTTTTTTATTTTTTTAAACAAAATCTCCTCTCTTCTAATCCTGGCATGCCAGGCTTAAATATTGAAATATCGATAATAATTTACGATCTCATTTTACGCATGATGAAAATCAATTGGATATTTCAATGGGTAAGACGGGGATTGTCTGAAAGCTGATTTCAACGCCAGACACAACAGAGAAAACCGTTTTAATACACTAAAGATGCCCAACAATTCTATAAAGGTCGTGTGACCCTCATTTAAATAAAATGCCTACTAAAACGTGAATGAAATCAGTTATTGCATAGTTAAATTTGCTGTTTTATGGGTATGGCTATTTGATGATAACGAAAGGCACATGGGATTTTGTTATTTGCAACTATCATTAATAGTTTTAAGCTATACGCTATATATATTGTAATCGCAAAGGCTATAGTCTATGTGGCCTATATTTCTAAACACAGGCATCAATTATCTTCAACGTAACACAATGTGATACGATCTATTAAACCAGTAAGCTTTCGTTCTCGGGTCGTTCGGTCCGTGCTTTTGTGAGAATGAATAACCGCGCAAACTCCGTTAATGATCCCACACGACTTTGCTCAACTTTCTCTCTCTCTCTCTCTCTCTCTCTCTCTCTCTCTCTCTCTCTCTCTCTCTCTCTCTCTCTCTCTCTCTCTCTGTTGAATGGGTCTCAGACTCATTGTTCGGGAGATCCACAGTCACTGTGTGTGCATGTCAAGTGGGAGCAAGACAGTTCCCACGTGTAAAAAAAGAGAGACTGAGACGAATCTAACTGATAGGCTAAATAAAGAAAGTACATATTAAAATAAGATTTCAAAATGTAAATTCAGTATTCACTGCGAAGACACGGCTATCACGGCAGTAAAATTAATAAAAGGAAGAGAGTAGCTTAAAAAAGCCAAGTGAACCGAAACATCTTCATCCACGATTTCGCGTCTTTTTTAATAATATCGAACATTGATAGGGGAAAACGAAATTATAACGAAATCACTGTATAAAAGAGCATTTATTAAAACCATTCCCGTGCTGTTCAAAATATATTGAAAAGGTGAGTCTCGCAGGCCCCTTGCTAACAACTATTTGCTTTCATTAGAAACGTGACATCAATTCACGCAGCAGGGGGAAAAACTGGACCAACACAAGTCAGAATAAGTGAGACAAAAACAAACCAGCAGACTTTTATGCACATTTACATGAATCGAGAAATATAACGCCTTATTGCATTATATTGTAGGCCTGCATATACATATAGGATAAGTTAGACTAATATTCATACACGTGTATTTTTGAAGTAGGACATTTTATCTGACGCATTTTAAATCTAGTATTTTTTTTTAGGCCTACAGTTCTAAACCTCACATGAAATGTTAGTAAAATTGCAAATAAAAAAAATGCAGAACCGATCCTCTAAAATTCAGTGTATAGCCTACTAAATATCCTCTGGTGGTTTCCTAAACGTGTTTGCATATCATTCAACAAGCCTTTCCACGCTCAATAAGCCCAAAAATCCAAGCCCAAAAAAAGAAAAAGAAAAAGAAAGAATCCTTGTGCACGATTATGTTGCACCCCTGCTTAATACCTTATTTAAAACAGAAAATTTGATCTTAAAACATTCACGCGTAAAATTACACCTGCCACGTAATCGAGCGGTGAGCGACGGGGCCTCGCCATAAAACAGGTAACTTCTACGGCGTAATCAAAACCTGTTGATAAAAATAATCGCTAAATCGCCGTTAAAATGTACTGGACCAAGTGTTCCAAAACGGATTTCTGCGTAATATCGACAGTCCACCTGATAACAGTCAATACTTGATCCCTCCACACCGAAACGACTCCAGCTGAGCCGAATCAAATTCAGCTCGAATGTGTAAAAGGACACCCTTTTATTTGACCTGCTTATAAAATAGGCTGGGACATCTGCGCGAGGCAGCAGAGCAAGTGTGGCCAAATTCAGAACTTTTTTCCCCCCGTCTCTTTCGCTCTTTCTCTCCTTGAAGTGAACAATATGTCGATTAGCGCTTTAGTCACTTTATAAAAATATATAAAAAGACGAGAACTGCTTAGGACCTCGGTTGGGGGGAAATGCGTTTTGAGGGGAGATAAAAACCAGAATAACCAGAATAGGCTATACGGGGAAAATGATCGCAAAAGTTGTAAGCTATTGTGAATAATATTCTCAAAACATCCTCCTCCTCACCCCCAAATCTTCAATAAAGAAACTGGAGTGGAGTGGTCTATTCAGCACGGCATGCTGGGAATACCTCCTCCCTTTTATTTAATCATCCAATCCCACTGAGGAACCTCTTAATTAATTATGGGTGCTAAAAATTCACACCAGCTGTTTCTCTCGTACTCTCTCTTCACTCCGGGGCGAAGAGTGTGACGCGGCCATGGGGCGTAATTTTCACAAATTAGCCCATTTTCTCCCCCAAAAATCGAGCTCCTGTCAGGGCTGCTCTGACGTAGGCTATATCATTTCGCAGGCGCTAACTGCTCGTAGACGAAGGGGGGACGGAGAAGTAAAGGGCGGCTTTTCGGCAAAGTCACGGCCCATTCGACACTTATAAATCGTTCGTGTTAAAGGAACATTTTAGATAGGCAGACGTACATTGTAAGTTGAGGCAGATGAAGTGACAGGCTGTGATTTACTGCTATTTACCCCCACTTTAGCCTAGACTTCACCCACTGTTTTCCTATTGCCCGCGTGCGGCTCTCTGGGGAGAGATTACACGTGTCATTTTCAGCTTTCTGATGTTTTAAGTGAAACCTCCATACACATTTTTTTTACTAAAGAAGGAAAACATTAACGAAGAATGATTACTGAGCGGGTTTTTGACAAAATATTACGTAAAGGATAAAACAATAGTCAATCAATTCAGAGTATGACATCAAAGGCTTTAGTGTATAGGCGTGGAAGTAAAACCACATAGTCGTATTTTCATTTTTTGTTCTGTTAAAGCTAACATTGCTTTGAATCGAATTAAATTAAAGCATAATTGTATTTTGTGAATTTAATTAAATAAAACATTAAATTAAAACACTTTAACCTAACTAATAATATTATTTAAGATTAAGCCACATCAGATCTTTCATAAAATAGCTTATATCTAAAAGATCCATTAATTATATTTTCTGTGAAATGGCATTTGTCTGTTAATAAATATTATATTCTCCATTACAGTGAATGTTTAATTAGATGTTTACAATGTCACTACAATTAATTATAAGCTTCTAGACATTTACAATGTCACTACAATTAATTATAAGCACATGCAGGCTACTATGAAATATCAGCTCAATTGAAAGAAAGGCAAATCCGCACAAGGATTTTAATAAAGATATAAACACTTTTTTTACTGCAAGAAAAAAAAAAAAAATACAGGGACAGTTTTCAACACATTAGGCTCAAGTCCTAAGAGTCCCACAGCACCACTTTGCCTAGATAAGCGGCTAGTATTATTACATTCTTAATGGTTCAGATTAAGATTGATGAACTGTTTTCTTTTGGGCACTACACAGGGTCCACTAGAACGGGGGGGGGGGGGGGGGGGAGGAAAGAGGGGATGAAGGGAGGTCTACAAGCTGCCTGTTTATTTTCATTTGGCCTTTTAAATGATCCCTTTCTTCTAGACATCTGTTCCACATTATGACACTGATATTTAGCGTAATGGCTGTTCTGATGCGCTGCTCTGTGAGATAGCAGGAGCAAGCGGCCATTATCTACAGCCCACCTGGGGAAGAAAGCCATGCCTGATGATGGAAGTTATGCAGGAGAATGAGGGGCAATCATCTATTTTTTTTTTTTTTTTTTCTGAAATAATTTTTTTTAATAATTTTTTTTTTTTTGGAGGAAGCTGACCAGTTTTTTTTTTTTTCACAGAGAAATGTCCCCCTCTCAGGCTGATGGATGCAAATGTAAGCTCTGTAATTGGATCAGTTCCCCAGATACAGATAAATGGCTGCTGCTTTACTGGGGTTATTTTGAGCTATGTGAAGACAGCAGTGTGTCTCTATGTGTGTGTGTGTGTGTGTGTGTGTGTGTGTGTGTGTGTGTGTGTGTGTGTGCGTGTGTGTTTAGGCAACATTAATGAGAAGGAGTTGAGAAACGCTTTACTCAGTCACAACACTGTGTGCCTGGACCTATACTGTACACATTCACACACCAAATGAGAAGAAGGCACTGCCCTGTGACTGTTTCCTTTCAGGCACTTCGCAGGGTGTTGAACTCCCACACACGCCAATTAGGTAAAGCCACTTGCTGATGAAGTACAACCAGCAATTATCAAATATTAGACCACAATTTTCATTTTCATTCAAGAAACAAGTAATACAGTTTCAGAAAATAACTTTCTTTAAATGGATACTTGAGCCAAAACTGTAAATCTGTTATCAGTTACTCACCCTCATGTCAGTCCAAACCTATATGACTTTCTTGCAGACATTTTGAAAAATATTTAGAATTTGTGTCCATATAAAGCCATTGTAGTCCAAAACAACACTGAACCCCCTTGACTTTCACTGCATGCAAAAAAAAAGACATCCGAATATAGGTTTGCAATGACTACTTGTGAGCAAATGGCAATTTACATTTTTTAAATAGATCTTGTTCTGTCTCTTTATACATCACATCACTTGTCTTACTGACAACTAAGTATCTTTGTTTTAATTATTTTTTATTATTTGTATTATTTAGTTTGATAAGCACCTTCTAAACCAAGTGTTCTGGTTGCGGGCCAGCTGAGAGTGTTGGCTAGCTCTCTGATTAGCAGTGAGCTTTACAGCCAAGCAGAATAGGTAATCTCATCAGCGAGGCTTTTTCAACTGATAAACGCCAACTGTGGCTTTCTTTCAACCTCCCATGCTGGGGCTCGTCTGCACGAACCCCCCCTGACAGAATCCTGCCAAATACATTAATACCTGTTACACTGCAGGAAAGGGGGCAAGTCTCAGCCCAAGCTCAAATAATCGATTGACCTCATTTTCAGTGAAGGCGCCATTTCCAGTCTGAGAAGTAATTCTCTGGCTGAGATTGCCAGAGCCATCTGGGCAAGATAGGTGTAGCATGGCATGATTTCACCTGCCTGCCAAACACAGAGCAAAGGGGCCACAGTACAACATTGTGCTACAGAACACAGGAGAGATTTCAACACAAGCTCATTTCATTCTGATTACCATTCAGGTAAGCCCTGACGGTCACAAAACAAAACCAGTGCTCTTAAAGGTTTTTGTTGTTTTCAGGCTAACAGCACTATTACATACAATAACTGGGTTTGACTTGCCATTAAAGGGATACAATCACCCCAAAATTGTAATTGTAATGATAAAATAAATGTATTTGCATACAATGAAAGTGAATGGGTCCTCTTTTTGACCTAAATGAATTTCATTGTATGAACTTTCTTCTTAACTTGTTTGACAGAAGACATACATGTTTGGAAAAACATGAGGGAGAGTAAATGAAAGTTTACATTTTTGCGTGAACTGTGCCTTTAAAGAATAAAGAAAAACAACAGTGTGTTTCTAAGTAGCTATTACTGAGAACATCTCAGTGTTTTTATGTGTTGCTGTTGTTCACCCTTAGAGCAGCACTTCAGATTTTGTATGGATCTGATTTATTAGCTTGTCAGTGTAAGCATTGTTGGAGAAGGCAATCAAAAAGCACTTACCTAACCCCAACTAAAATGAACACTTTTTCACTAGCTAATTTCTGCTACTCCCATGCAGGGGTTGGCAACTTGTTTGATGAGGCATAAAATGATGATAAATGAATTTATTGCTCCACTGATCATCAAACAGTGGTAGTACTTATTTTCCGATAACACATTGCACATATCTGTCGTCATTCTCGGATGGGCAGTGGGTCTAGTTTTTACCCCCCTTAACCTATCTGACCCCAGGTCAGCATGCGTGGAACTGAGCCTGCGCCAGTGGAGAAGCAAGACAAAGGACAGTTTAATAGGAGGTTAAACTGGAAACAGGAGTGAACTCCTTGCTTTGAGGGACACATGCTCTCAACTTTCAGTCTCTGATCAGTGTGTGGGAAAAGACAGAAGTAATCAGATATCCACCCCTCTTTCTTTCTCACTTATCTTCACCCTCGTTCTTTTTTCTGCCAACCACCCCCATCCCCAAAAGACAAGGAGGCAAAATGTCACCACAAAATCCAAGAGAAGTCAACAAAACAAAACCCCCAAACAAACAAAATGCCATGTTGTGAAATTAAAAGGGGATATTATAAGAAATGTTCCATTAGCCTATTTACTCAATCAGCCAGAAACCCAACAATGATTAATGACCTTCAAGGGGTATGTAAAGGGTCGCCATGGGGTCAAAAGCATTTGGGCATATTCCTTAAATATTCGCTTCACCCTTCCTGACCTGCGTTATCAACTCTTCCACAAATCAGAGCTGGTGTTATACTAATATAATGTTAATAATAATAATAATAATAATAATAATAATAATAATAATAATAATAATAATAATAATAATAAAATTCCAAAGCTCAAGGGCACGCACGCACGCACACACACACACCTCATGTTTTCCTTCTACCAAGGCACAAAAGAATGCATTGGCACATATTTCTCCCGGTCCTCTGGCTCCCCCTTCTTTTTTGTCTCTTATTCTTTCTCTCCCTCTTTTTCTACAAATAAAATGAATTAGATTGGTGCAGCGTTAAACAGCAAATGCAATTACAGAAGCCATTGTATAGAATATGCAAGTATTGCAAGGGTGTAAAATATGATACTGCATAGGGTCAACAAGAAAAGAGTCACAGGAACCAAGACACCGATTATGACGTGCTATTTTCCAAAATCTGTGTCATCAATCTGTCAAGCTGGCAATTACAATGGGATGGTTTAACAGAACAATCAAACAATTTCAACCATGAACTGACAGGAAGAAGCTTCTCCGTAAATCTAATCTACATTGACCTAACTTCACAGACGGTTGAATTCAATGTTAAATGTTACTTACAGCATTTCAAATATGAATTTGCTCCAGAGTCTGGGCCTTTTACTCTGACGCGCTACAAGAGAAAGACGGGCAGAGGATTGTGATCATGATAACCTCATTCACAGTGATGGTGGTGGATATAAAACGCATTTGTCAAGTATGAGAGAGGTGGAGAAAGAGAAAGTTAGGAAGAAGAAAGAAAACATTAAGATTTACTAAGCGCAGACTGATATTGCTTTCATTCTTTCACTTTTATTCACATAGTGACAGAAACCTAATCAGGGGAATCGGAAGAAGCAGACAATTTAAATAAATTGTTAATAAACATCATAATCTGACTAAAGGGGGGTGGCTATTAAAGATTGAATTGTCAGACTGAGACAAAGCGTTAAAAATGATCTTTTTAAGCGAGCTTTATGCTTGAAAATCCATTTCAATTTTCCAAACAGCGAGAATATGAACAGCATTATTTAATGCTGTGCGTCTCTTCTGCTGTAACTGTATCAAAACTCACAGCAACTTCTAATACAATGTAGCTCTCATAGAAGGGTCCAATTCTCTGCTGAAAAATTAGGATGCTGTATTTTAATTTGTAATTTTGATGTCTATAAATTGTAGCTAATTTTTATTATGTAAATACACACAGTATATAATATTTGAGACTATAAATCTTAATCACTATATTTAATTTTGTCTTGATTTAGATTAAAGCCCCAAACACACACACTCACACACAATCCATTACTTCCAGAAATAATGACATCTTTCCCCTGTCCTTGACCTGTGGACTGACTCAGCCCAAATGAAGCTCGTCGTTAGAGTTTCTGCTTGACATTAGTTTATACATCACAAGTATTGACACACACATATAAAAACCCATAGATGTCATACACTTAGAGGGCCTAGTGCCTATGAAGATCTCCATCATAACACATGCGCACAATCCCTATCAGTGGAACAGCTCAATACCGTGCAGGTTTTGCCTGATTTATGGACTGGATTGTCGGGGTAAATCACTGAACATGTATTAGGCTGTGTAATATGCATATGGTGAGTCGGTTTTAGTTTGGGTGCATAATTGCTTTGATGTGGGCTATTAAGACTAAGAGCGCATGATTTTAGTGTCTGCCCTATATTCTTAACAATGATTACGATGATCAATATATATGATTTGTATGTCGCTGGTCATCGATCTGATACAGGAGTCATTGCCCTTCACTGAAGGAGCTTTGGTAATGTCACCTACATTAGAGAAGGATATAGAGACAAGGGACAAGAATACATTCATTTTAACCCTTAGATACAGAAAATGTTCAATTAAAAAGGAAAATTGTAATAGTCTTTTTCAAAAGTAGAATTCCAAAACTTGTTGCCAGAGTAACACATCTGACCACTTCAGGGAACACGATTGTAATGTAAACCAATGGCAATTTACAGGGAAGCAAAGAAAATACACTTAAACTATCACTGCAACTATATCAACTATTACTAAACTATAAAATGATTATTGTATATGATATTGTTTAATTTAAATATTCAAAGTTTCATCACTGTTTTGTTATAAATACTCTAGGGCCCACTGAACAAATATTATTTAATGAACTATAGAGGATAGATGCATTTTCAGTTATGGAAACCCACAAAAAATACATCACTGTTCCCTGAATAAAATATATACACCATTCTGCCAAAAGTATTGAGACAATCAATGAATTTAGGTTTGCCAATGGCCACAATGTATAAAATCAAGCATCTTAGGCATGCAGACTTGCTTCTACAAACATGTGGGGGAAAAATGGGTCACTTTCAGAAGCTCATGGAATTAATAGTGATAGGTCCGTTGATGTGATAGGTTGCCACCTGTGCAATTAGTCTATTCGTGAAATTTCCTCACTACTAAATATTCCATGGTCAACTGTTAGTGGTATTATATCAAAATGGAAGCAATTGGGAACAAAAGCAACTCGTAAGCCACGTAAAAATCAGAATGGGGTCAGAGCATGCTGAGGCGCAAAGGGGACAGACATTCTGCAGCGGCAATAGCGGACTTCCAAACTTCATGTAGCCTTCACATTATCTCAAGAACAGTGCATAGAGAGCTTCATGGAATGGGTTTCCATGGCCGAGCAGCTGCATCCAAGTCTTATATCCCCAAGTGCAATGCAAAGTGTTCGATGCAGTGCTGTAAAGCATGCCACCCCTGGACTCAAGAGCTGTGGAGATGTGTTCTCTGGAGTGACAAATCACACTTCTCTGTCTGGAAATCTGATGGACGAGTCTGGGTCTGCGGCTTCCAGAAGAATGGTACTTATCTGACTGCATTGTGATAAAGTTTTTTTGCTTTACTGCAAGAGTAAAGTTTGGTGGAGGAGGTATTATGGTGTGGGGTTGTTTTTTGGGGGTTGGGCCTGGCCCCTTAGTTTTGCTGAAAGACACTCTTAATGCTTCAGCATACCAATACATTTTGGACAATTTCATGCTCCCATCTTTGTGGGAACAGTTTTGGGATGGGCCCTTCATGTTTTAACATGACTGCGTACCAGTGCACAAAGCAAGATCCATGAAGACATGGACGAGCGAGTTTGGTGTGTAGAATCTTGACTAACCTGCACAGAGTCCTGACCTCAAACCGATAGAATACCTTTGGGATGAGCCAGGCCTTCTTGTCCAACATCAGTGCCTGACCTCAAAAATGTGCCTCTAGAACAATATATATTTAATTGTAATCTTTCTTTAAAAATAGATGCTAATTGGATTGAAATTTCCCTTTTGACATTAATACACTTTTAAATGTGCTTAAACACTTTTGCGGTCACTGCAACTTAACAGAATATGAATGACAACCCAAGTAAGCATCTCAGCATATATGTGCATAAAAAAAAAAAAAATCAGTAGTCAGTTTTTTGCAATTCATGTAAACACTGCCAGTGTTTACAAAGGCCACACACACCGGGATTGTCTGGGTGTCTGTCTCACAAACTATGAGACAGTTTGTTTTTTAATGCAGACGATGTTCAAATCTGTCTGACTCTTGGTGTCTCCCCAAGGGCATCCTTCAAGAAACAACATGTGCAGAGACGTGCATTCAACAGCTTTTCCAATATGATTGCAATCTCTCATGGTAACACTGCAAATAAGTTTGTTTCATACGTAATAAGGCAAAGCATATAACATAAAAAAATATTTTCTCAAGATTTTCTCATGATTACAAAAAACAAAGAAACAAAATTAGATTACTAACAATAGCATTTTTTTTCATCACACTGAATTTTTTTTTTTATGATTTGTTATAACCTAATTAATGCGGTTCAGGTAACAGTATTTGAGTTTCTATTTATGAAATCAATCTCCTTCATTGTATTAACTCAAATAAGTTAAACCAACAATAATTATTTTATAACTCTTTTATAACTATTTTATAACTTAAAAGAAAAAGACAAAATTATAAATTTGCTACAAAAAGCTGCTTAAAAAATGAATACACAATAAAGTTTTGACTTTAAACACATGCATGTGGCTCCTAATCTAAAAGATCAAAACCACCTGGTAAGACTGTGAAGACATATTGTGTGGTTTTCTAAGGCTATACCGCTTGAAGCATGATTAATAAGCTTGGCTGTCAGAATAATTAATATTCAATGAAGCCAGCATGAATGTCTGCAGGATGATGTGGCTTTGGAGGAGATAGGCCTGAACAGGGAAGCCCTCTGGAAAATTCCTTTACATCACACACACTTTTCACATCTGCTGCATGTTTTGATTGTTTCACTGAGTGAGTTTTTGACAGACACAACAAGAATGACACCTCTATGTTCCCTCCCAATCCGACTAGACTTTTACACAGATGAAGAAGAGGATAAGAGAGAGCAACGTCTCAGAGGAAAAGGCACAAAGTACTCAAACTGTTTTGAAAATACAGGACCATGTAATGTGATCCGGGTTCTTTCGGGTTTTTGCAGGGCTACTTCATAATGATTGCAGGTGGAAAAGGAGATATTTTAATCATCCTATTATATTAACATGTATTACGATTGTATGTGCCATTGTGCATCTCTCGTTTTCTCTCTCTCTATGTTAGACATGGCTGCTGGGGGACCTATTAGCAGCCAATGCTGTGTAATCAATAAGGAACACATCAGAGAAAGGGAAAGAGAGAGAGATTAGTTTAAGCTTACTAGCTTCTTTAGTAAACTCACACTCAGGTCATGACCTGTTAGTTATTCACACCACTCTTATGTTGCTTGGATCAGAGTTGAGGCCCTTTTACGTTCAGAAATTCACTTCACTATGAGCCAACTCCTGCTGCTTCCTATTGCTGTGAGGCAAATAATGGAAGTTTGTTAACAATACAAATGTTTCTTTTTTTTATTCCTACAAACGTAATATCTAAAAAGATCTTATGTGGTCCTGTTGGTGATCTCAAAACAGTGAAAATATGCGACACCATTATAACATATTTGTTCATTTGTGTATATTTCAGTTGTAAAGTCTGTTTGTTTGCATGTAAGATAATGCTCTACAGAGCGCTTTAAATTAAGGATAACTTAATATTGATTTATAAGCCATTCTGGGCTTTGTTTACAAAAAGCAAAGTAAATCCAAGTAGATAATAAAAACCATTGGCATCAATGGTCTCTATAATCTACTACGATGCTTTTGGGAAATGCAGCCCTGATGGATTCAGTGAGTTAATTTAGTGAAGGATTCATCAAGCTGATTCAAATGGTAACTCCAAAACATTAGGGCTTATCTCCTAAATCCTTTTGAATAAATAAAAAGAGTAATTTGTTCATGAACCAGACTACATTTCTGAATTAAACAGAGAATCAATATTTTTTTACGCAGTCCTGATAATGACAGAATCAATTATATATTTATTTATTTATTTATTTTTTACCATTTTTACAAAGCAACAATCTCTCTTTCATACACGCACGCATGTACGCACGCACGCACACATACACACACTCACCTGTGTTTCGACTTGTCAACAGTCTCAAGTTCCACCCAGTCCTAACATTAAGCAGACTGATTTCTGTCTGCAGGGCAGGTCAAAGTTTGAGTGAATTCCACTGTCCCAGTGTTTATGTGTAAACTTTTCAAAGGCTGAAAACAAGGCAGAGACACCTCACACCACAGTAGCACTCTGCCATTACCAACTCCAACACAAACCAGACAATTAAAGCAGACTGATACAGTCTGGGCCGCTCCAGAGACGTTGTCTGTGGTAAGAAAGGAGGGAGAGGAAGAGTGTAACCTTTCAAATTTGGGCAATTGTACGACAGAACACTAGATACCCGTCTGGTGCCCACGGCTTCCCCCTCCCGCTGATAAATTCCAGCTTAAAAACCCTGCCAATCATTACAGTGAATGTGGTTCTCTCCAGGCTTATGCTGGAAACACTGCGGCTCTGTCAACCCCTACATTAACCCAAACAGTATCTGCCTGCTGATCGTTTGCATGTTTGATTGCTGCTGGTTCTCATGTCGTTGGTGAAGGCATATATTAAAAAAACTACAAAAAAAGTTGGAGAAGAGTATAATCAGACATCGAACCGCAGTCTGGGAACACTACCACAGGAAATTGCCAGAGAGGACAGGCCTACTATGATGCCGATACCCAGCTGAATTAAACATCAATATATTATATTTTAAAAGAGTGTCTGTGTTTGTAAATTGCCCGTGTGGTACCAATCCATCAACGATATTAGCGTTTAGGCGGCACCATGGGAAAAGATTCCCAGGTATTGAGCTGCTGCCATTGGCCTAATCCTCCAAAATATCCTTTTACAACAGACTGACTGTCTGTCAAATGGTGGCTTTCCATGTATGTGTTCACCACAGACTGAAAAGAAACCAAAGTACAATTTTTCAATTGGCAACCTCATTATCGCTGATTCCCCTGACTAGCCTCCACAGAGCGGGACAGAATACAAACGCTTTCCTAGCATACACTGCAGTGAAATTGTACACGGCAGAGTTTCGTTCACACCCAAAGCCACGGTGACAGACACAGTACAAAGCCACAGCACTCATAGAATCCACCCAGTAAAAAATGCATGCAGTGTATAAAATATGCATACCATCCTATGTCACTGTCTGCCACCGCCGCACATGCGTGCCACGCTCGCAAGGAGTATCATCCATGCTCCTGCCCTCCTTCTCCCTATTTCCTGCCTTTAATGTGTGTTGACATAACAGAAACGGCTGTGGAAATAATTAAATGGAGGCTATTGTAAATCTATTCAGTCGGGACCTCACTACACCACTCATTTGCTTTACTCAAGCGACTACAATGAGAATAGCAATAAAAAGCACTTGCAAAAAAGGGAGAGACACCGCACACCAAGCAATATTGTTTAAGAATTTAACGCCCCAAATATCTTCGGGAAATAGGAGTGTTTTGCTATGGATGCAGCCTAATCGCTTAAGTCATGGTGGTTTGAGGGGGAATGTTTTCATGTTTTAAGAGGCTTGGTTCCACTTTCCTCCACCACAGAAATCATTCTACACAGGAGCTTCTTTCCCTCTCGCTCTCTCTTTCTCTCTCCATGGAGGCATGGATGAGCATATGAATAAAATATAGTGTTCCTCAAAATATGTACAAAATGAATTTAAATCAGTATAAACATTATTTGGAGTAATATTTTTTATGGTCAAAATACAGTTAAAACTATAATATTGTTACAATATTATTACTATTTAAAATATTAAAATGTAATTTATTCCTGTGATGGCAAGGCAAAATTTTCAGCATCATTACTCGAGTCTTCAGTGTCACACAATCCTTCAGAAATAAATTTAATATGCTTTTTTTTTTTTTTTTTTTTTTTTAAACCAATGTTGAAAGTTGGGCTTTTTATGGAATTTGATTTGTGGAAACAAATTTTTTATTTTATTTTATTTTATGTTATTTTATGACTTGTTTTTGTTTTTTGTGAAGGGTGATGTCCTTTACTGTCGAAGGTCTTAACTGTCACTTTTGATCAATTTATCAACTGAATAAAATGATCAATTTCTTTAAAAAAAAATAATTAAAAAAATTATATATATATATATATATA
Source organism: Pseudorasbora parva (assembly GCF_024679245.1). Taxonomy (NCBI): domain Eukaryota; kingdom Metazoa; phylum Chordata; class Actinopteri; order Cypriniformes; family Gobionidae; genus Pseudorasbora; species Pseudorasbora parva. Next base: position 38,718,399 of record NC_090172.1, read on the forward strand.
TATATATATATATATATATATATATATATATATATATATATATATATATATATATATATATATATATATATAAATAATCTTACTGACCTCCATATTTTGCCTGGTAGTGTATATTTACAGCAATCTCAACTTCAATTGAAAAAAAAAAAAAAATGAAGTGTAAAAATGAATTTGCTTTAATTAATTTGTTTGTTTGAGCAGTCTGACTATAGCAACAATAGCATTGGTGCAGAACTACCAGAAAGTGGCAGATGGGGTTGTCTTTAAAAGTTAGTATTTTTGCATTTGTCTTTGATGAAGCTACAGGGGTGGACATTTTACATATCAAAAATATTTATTTTTGGAGTTTATGGAGCAAATGCACAGGCAGAGGCCAGTCTCATTAACATGTACAATCACATTACTGTATCAAGGTCTGTTAGTTTGACCTCACAAAAAAAAAGACTGGTACAATTTCGACTGGGCTAGAGTATTTAAAAAGGACAAATTATTTTTATAGTCTGACTGAAATGGAACATTGTAGGTGCATATAAACATTTATGGGCTGTTGAGATAAGACCTTCATTTGCACACAAAGGGCTGTGCTGTTATATAACAGGAGTTGATGTGCTATCAGGGACTCAGTGAGATGAAAGGTGGATCAGTAAGTATCAGTTACTGAGGCAGTCAAAGTTTAGCCTTGCAGTTAAAGGCAACACCGTAATCCCCCTTAAATCTCTCTTATACTGTACTCACAATATCTCTTAAGTGTGTGCGATGGGAGCCTTAGACTTGCCCACCACCCTGTGGCCATATGGGTCTGCTGCCCTGCCTCTCAGGTATCTGCTTCAAGTGTGTGTTACCTGCAGAGCAGGTGTGTGTTACAGAGCAACGTGGCAACAGGTGGCACTAGCAAAGTGTCTGGACTGACTGGCTCCAGAGACTTTGTGATGGTGCCGGAAAAGTTTACCTCGGCCTTGTTCGAAGGAGCGCTACACAATAAGAGCTGTCACGAGGCATGTAATGTGTGGTTGAAAGTCGGAGTCTATTCAGGGTTTTTTTTTTTTTGGTTCGGAGCGCTGAAGCCTAAACCTTGATTCTGTTTCATGTGAGCTTTCACAAGTGCCAAATTTTTAACAGCCACTTAAATTGCCACAAGAGTTAGTTTTGTTTTACTTGTGACATCCACCCTTTCACGCTATCCCAAAGCTCTAAACTCACACCCCACCCTTCTCCCCGCCTCGTTCTTTCTCTCTCACACACACACTCTGGAACTTTCATTATGTAAAATGGATAAAAATACAAACGCACGCTGTGAATTTATGGTTCTCTCTTAGCTGCCATGAAAAATATGAACGTTTTCAGGCTGCGCTCTGAAACCGGAGTAAGAAAACAGACCAGACCACAGAGTTTACACACACACCACAACAGCACAGGGCTCTCAGCAAGATCACTCAAAACACACAGAAACACACACTAAAAAGCATAGCGCTTGCAGAAAGATTTGCTCTAAAATGCACACACGGACTGTAGATAGCAACATAAATACATAACATAATGCAATTGCACAGAGACCGTGGTTAGATTGTAAAACCACACACACACACACACACACACACACACACACACACACACACACACACACACACACACACGTCTCTTTTATACTTCATGACTTTCCCCCAATACTATTCACAAGTTTTAGATAGCATCAAACCTGGAGCACTTAAGTCTTGCCTCAAACCATTACTGGGCTTTTCTAAAGGTTTACGTTATGCCATTTAAGTTCATTCAGCAGGGCTTTATCCTACTCTAACTTATTTTCCCTCTCTCCATAATGACAAGTTCTCTTCAGGGAGGAGAGCTATTTGTTTCTCTGAATATAATCTAGCGCTTCAGCTCTCTACATGAGACCAGCATCATGTAGCTACATGGTGACTCAGCTTGGTAAATCTGTCATTACCAAGCTAATGCTATGCTAATGTGCTCAAAGTGTCTGGCTTTAAAGGCGTACTCTGCCAGTTGTGCTGTGACCCCAGGGAAGATGCTACAGAGAACGCAAAGCCCTAGTGGGTCCAAACTCGTAGCAATTTTTGATTTTGAAAGTGGGAATTGGACTAGCATTGATAGTATTTTAATAATAACACTTTCTCAATACTTGAGGAACAAATGTAATGCAATATAGAAAACGTCTAGCCGCTTAAGTTAATTTAGCAGTTTTAAAATACTCGAAGTTCAAATATTTAAAAAATTAATTAATAGCAACATTTAGCTTCTGAGGGATTCAGGTTTGTTCCTTTCTCAGCAGGTTTGGGCAAAATTCAGATTTTTTTATTGAATTGGAATTTACAGAATTTAAAACCAAAAGAAAGTCAACAGTTAAAGCACTCTGGGGAGAGAATTAATGTATTAAATATGACAAAATATATACAGATATAAATATAAAATATAAGCAAATTCTAAATGTTGCATTTCAAACGCTGATTATTATGGCCTACAAACACCAAGGCTTTTTAAATTTTCTTTTTTTCTCTTTTCAAAACCTTTGGTTTTCTAGTAAAGGCAATAATTTATTTGAATTAAAGTTCATTTAATTTTTATTTTACTACTTTACAATAAAATTTTAATTGCAATTCTGCATGATCACTATTTGTAACCTCATTTCGAGTTCAGGGATTCAATTTAACAAGCATTCTCAATTCAATTCTGAACGGTGCACAACCCCATTTGTTAGTTTCTATCAATTCCATAGAATACTGATATGCATGCAAAATTACTTACACTGATGCTGTATTGATCAGTTTTATTGCTCATACAAATCACTATTTATGGGTTAAAATTTAGAATGGACACCTGCGCATGATTGGGAAGATGTGACCTTTGACACCAAATGCTGAACATACAAATCATACCGTTTCTCAATTACATTGGCAAGTCAATCTACAAATACAACAAACTACTCAATATGTTTGTGCTATCTTGAATCTATTGAGATAGCAAAGCAGCATTCTTATCCTTAGACAAGTTGACAGTTCAAATACTTTGTGGGTCTTAACATAAAATAACACATCCTTCCACACAATGCTTCTAATTCAGATAGAGACAGTCAAAATGATAAAACATGCCCTTGCTCCACACCTGTCTATAGCCTTTTACAGATCCAAACAATTGTGACTTAAACTCACACATAAAGCATCCAGGATGCGTTTTAGAGGAATCCCTCCAGGTCATGCAGCAGACATTAGGCTCTGATTGCATTGACTGGAGAACTATACTGCTAGTGTGTGAGAAGACTTAAGTGTACATGTCAGACGCTTAGTAATTATACAGGAAGTAGACTCGCATTCAGTGGTGAATGTGTTTATATTCAAGAGGGATTTAGAGAACATGAGCTTGTCAGTTATCTCAGCTGGTTTACTCTTATGAATGACCAACACCCAACATTTCTTCTCCATCTCACCCATATACGCCTTTCATCCAGGCCTTTTATGATCGCTTCCAAGGGGGAAAAATCTATGACAGTTTGATTGATTCTTGAAATTGATTGATAAGTCATCCTACACGTTTACCTGTGGGCTATGGCACATAGGCTGTCCTGAGAATAAATCGCCTCATTGAGTTGATGGTGTCCCCACGACAAAGATTTCCAGCTCCTCAGACAAAATGCAAACAAAGTCAAGCTAAAATAATTGTGACTGTGAAATCTTCAAAATGTGTAGCATACTAAAGATAATTACAACAATGATGATGAGGAATTACACTTCTCCTAACATTCATTATTAAAACTGCTGTTTTTGTGTGTGTTTTTGTGCAACATTAATCAAATTCAGGAAAGGTAATGCAAGCAAGAAAGCAAGAAAGAAAGCATGTTCCTCAAGGCTGTGTCTGGATTGCCTTCTTGGGCGAGATAGGAGTCAACATGTTTAGAAACATCAAAGGGGAACCTGATACCTTAAGTATAAGAAGATTAGCACTTGCCATGATCTTGAGCTTAGGCTCCTCCAAGACTCTCAGCATCCTGGCCCAGAAGGGACAATTACCTATGAAATGGCACCAACATCTTCACGTTTATGTAATGAGTTTAAGTCCACATCTTTATAACCTGCATGAGAACATGGACTGTAATTACTATAATAAAGAGAGAAAAAGCAAAGCATATGACACACAAATACAGCAGTCTGTCCAGGGCGCACAAAATAGATTCTGTCACAATTCTGTTCAGTTTTGTTCATAGACTTTCAGTTTGTTTTCGTTTAGTTACGTCATTATTAGTTCATATGTGTCAGCTGTGTGTCTCATTAGTGTTGCTACTTAAAGGGTTAGTTCTCACAGAAATTAAAATGATGTCATTAATTACTTACCCTAATGTCATTCGACACCCGTAAGACCTCTGTTCATCTTCGGAAAAACAAAAGATATTTTTGGTAAAATCCAACGGCTCAGACTGGCCTACATTAACATCAATGTAATTTCCTCTCTCAAGACCCATAAAAGGCACTGAAGATGTCGTTATAAAGCCCATCTCACTACAGGGGTTCTAAAATCATTTTATGAAGTGACGAGATTAGATTTTGTGCGCAAAAAAAAAAATTAAAGCTGCTTTTTGAAAAAAAAAACTTTTTTTGTGATCAAGATTTACAAAAATGATATAATGAGAACGTACAAAATGAATCCATTTTCCAAACTGTGTTTTTGTCTTACCCTGAATTATTATGGTACATTTATAATAAGTGTTTATATTGGGACTATTTCAGGCCAGACTGGTGCGGAGGTGCACGGTCCTTGTGTGACTCGCCATATACATAAACAGAGAGAAGTAGCTCCAGCTACAATGTTCTTCCGCAAGACACGTGCGGTTCTGTTTATTAACCGCTAGAGCGCAAAAAGTTACGGACTGCAGCTTTAAATAACGACTTATATAGTGATGGGCTGATTTCAAAACAAAGTTTCGAAAGTTATTAATCAGTGTATCGATTCATGATTCGGATCGCCAATGTCACGTGATTTCAGCAGTTTGACAGACAATCCGAATCATGAATCGATACGCTGAGGTAATGACATTAGTGTCAATGAAGGCCTGTCTGAGCCATCAGATTTTAACAAAATTATTTTAATTTGTGTTCAGAAGATGAACGGAGGTCTTACGGGGGTTGAACGATACTAGGGTAATAAATTAATGACAGAATTTTCATTTTTGGGTGAACTAACCCTTTAAGTTCTTCCCTTTTCGCTCAGTCTTTGTCTGGTCACCATTGTGTTTAGATGTGTTGCTACCGTTACCTGTCTGCCTGCCTTGAGACTGTTTGTGATTAAACTAAGTTTAGAACTTGATTCATCTTCCTGCATGTACCTGTGACAAGTACAATATGTTTTTGTAATATGATTAATACAATTACTATGATATGGATGTTTATTTGTTTATTTGACATTTCTTTTATATTTGTTTAACAATAAATATTATGAACTAACAATTTTCTTGATTAATTTAAATGTTATGATTTTTCTTTACATTTTGTTGTATTAATTGACATTTAAGTATTATGAATGAACACTAATTTATAAGCAATAATATACTGTATAAATTCACAATGACCTAAAATAATCAGCAACATAGATAATTTTTTTTTTACATCAATAATATAATTAAATTATGTACCATATGCATGTACATGTGTAAAACCCATATGTAATGGCATTTTGTGTGACTATCAAGCCCACCTCCGAGCTGAGTGAGCCACAATGATACGGTGAAACATCCACACAGTGCAGAAGTTTCAGAGATTAAACTCAACACTTGATGACAATCACCCTCATGCATCTGACATGCCTCACCCACAAGCTTCTCAGAAAGACACTCAGTGCAGGTGTGTGCGCGCAAATCCTGTGGGCGACAGCGGTGACACTAATACACTACTCTTGATCTCACCTATTACAGGTGTGAGCAGACAGCAGTTACCTGTGCTGTCTGTCACTCTAGTAGCCTTGCACTCTGAGCCTCTCAATAGGGGTATGAGGAAGAGAATCAAGCCCCGCACCCTAAGACAGCACTCATATCAGTGGTCGTGCAGCTCAGGGAAAGACACTGAAATAGGAACCCTGGAGTGAGCCTGTCTTAGGCTGAGTGCAGCATCGACAGGTCTATACATCACACCCGGAACTGGAACATCAGAACAGAAGCTCACATGCAGACTAAGCCCCATGGAAGTGCAACAGGAAAAGAGAGCGGTGCTTCCTGCCAAGGAAATTGAGTTGGTCACACGGAGAAAAGTAGCAAAGTTTTCCTTGCCATGACACTTTTTTAGAGAGGGCATATATAGCATTTTCTGTCATACTCCTGATAAAGCGTCTGAAAGTTTTGTCCAGTGCACAAAAACGATAGGCAGCATAGAACAGAAAATATTGTTTCGCTAGTAAAGTGGTATTTTTGTATATGATTAAGTTTAAAGGGTTAGTTCACCCAAAAATAAAAATACTGTCAATAATTACTTGCCCTAATGTCGTTCGACACCCGTAAGACCTCTGTTCATCTTCGGAACACAAATGAAGATATTTTTGTTGAAATCCGATGCCTCAGACAGGCCTTCAGTGAAATCAATGTCATTTCCTCTCTCAAGACCCATAAAAGGCACTAAAGACATCATTACAAAGTCCATCTCACTACAGTGGTTCTACAATATTTTATGAAGCGACGAGAATAGTTTAAATTTAAATAACAACTTATATAGTGATGGGCCGATTTCAAAACAAAGTTTCGAACCGTTATGAATCAGCTTATCGATTTAGAATTCAAATCGCCAATGGCACGTGATTTCAGCAGTTTGGCAGTTTGACATGCGATCCGAATCATGAATCAATATACGGTGATTCATAACGGTTTGAAACTTTGTTTTGAAAACAACCCATCACTATACAAGTCGTTATTTTGTTTTTTGTTTTTTTGCGCACAAAATACTATTCTAGCCGCTTCATAAAATTATTGTAGAACCACTGTACTGAGATGGGCTTTGCAATGACATCTTTAGTGCCTTTTATCAATCCGTTCTCACTCCCAAGGCGTCAAAATCCGAAGCATGGTCAAGTGCCTTCCGCGATACAATGAAGACACTAAAGGTGCTCCTTGGCGTCATTTTTCGACGCGCTGGGTGCTCCATTCATTTCAGTGAGAAACATTTGCCGTCATACACATACCATAGACCGACACAGATGCATTTAATTTTTTCCGTTTGTAAAAGCAAACATGATTTTATTATTTTTTTAGTTTTAATTAATTCATTAATTTTCAGCCCCTTTTTGTGATATGCCTTTTGTTGCTATGTAACCTCCTTGTGGACCTTGTCTGTATGTGCATATGATTTGTCATTCAGGTGTTTCTAATCAATATCTATAAAAGAGTAAATTGTTTGATTGTAATACAAACCCAGAAGAAGGCTGTTTGGGCCGCTACGCGTGGGTTGTTTTTTTTCCGCCATGTCTTTTATACTTTCTATCATGAAATAGCCAGTTTAATAAAGGCTTTTTATAATTTTCTAAAGAAGAGTGCCTTGGATTTCCTTCTACTATATTATACTGAATTCCCGACCCCAAAGAGCACCTTCAAATAATCCTTTTCTAACTCCTTGCACCCAGGACACTTTTTTTCTTCCATGATTTTATTAATATTTAAAGGCTACTTTTATATTTTGGAGCAACTAACCAAACTCCTACCCTAAACCTACCCACATCTAAACAATATAAAACACATAACAGGCAAATAAATGTACAGTCACAAGTATTTATTCATCATCTCATTCAAATAATTCAAAAGACTCTTGAGCATGACGCAATCGGTCACAAGACGAGCCAATGACATTTTACAATCAATGCTGACGTAATGACGCAATTGGTCACAAGACATACGAGAGCCAATGCAAATTCACTATGAAATCTGATGTAACGGGCGGCAATATTTGAAATTTAATGTGTTCATGATCTTCGCCGGATGGAGATGCTGATCGCTTTTGGGGAGTTTCTTCATACAAATCAATCGTTTGGCCTCAGAAAACTTGGATTATTTAACTTTTTTGAATAACTCGTGGATGCAGTCATATGTTATATCCTGAGTTTTATATCATGTTAACACAAATGGGTAGGTTTAGGGATGGGGTGGGGTTGGGTTACATGTTAAAACGTGTCTAAATAGCGTAAATAAAATAAATGTAAATTAAATTATGTTTGCTGATTAAATTGAGAATCACACTCCAACATGTCATAATGGCAAAATTATAAACCAATAAAATTTCACCATGACGATAACATTCCCGTACCCAGTGCGTATGTGCATGACGCCAAATCTTTCTCATTGAAATGAATGGAGCACCCAGCGCGTTGAAAAATGACGCCAAGGGGCACCTTTAGCGTCTTCATTGTGACGCAGAAGGCACTTGACCATGCTTCGGATTTTGATGCCTTGGGAATGAGAATGGGTTGATTTTATCCACTTAAACTCAGGGTCACTGTACAGGGTCGAGAAAGACATTGTGATGTATATACTTTCAATTTTTTTAAATGTCTGTGTAGGAGCTATGATGTCATATGTGGTACCATTTAAAAGTTTAGAGTCTCTACTTTCTACTTTTTGGAGAAATGCATCACTTTGGGATTTGTTTTAGACCAAGTAATGTATATTTACACTAAATTACTCTGCATGTTACCCATTCCGCCTGGATTTGGCCTACCCAAATTGAAAAGCCTCGCATACAGTGGTCTAAGTTCAAAATGTTGGTGTCATTTTACAGGAACCCTTTGAAGTTACATAAAACACTGCTAAACGCGATACATATGTAAGTATATGTTGTCTAAGCTGTTATAACTGTGGTGGAGGGGGGTAGCAGGGTTTGGGGAGGGGGAAAAGGGGGGTCATCCCTTCAGACCAATTTGAATAAATCTGGCATACAACATGACACAGACAAACTTATTTTTTCCCACTATTTTCTGAAATTTAGTGGAAACAGCCCAAACTGTCTGCAGGGTTCTAGAGCTCACAGGGCCTGAGTTACACACTTTCAAAAATTAATTTATAAAAAAAAAAAAAAAAAAAAAACAAACAAGGCGCCTACTTTTTTGGGGATTATAACAGCTTAGAAACCATATACTTACATTTTTATGGCTCCTGTAAAATAACAACAACATTTTGAACTTAGACCACTGTATGCGTGTATGGGAGGCCTTTCAATTTGGGTAGGCCAAATCCAGGTGTAAATCCCAAAAAAATGGTCTTGGAATTTAAGCGGTTTTGGGTCGTGAGAGAGGAAATGACACTGATGTCAATTTAGGCCTGTCTGAGCCATCGGATTTTAACAAAAATATCTTAATTTGTGTTCCAAAGATGAACAGAATTCTTACGGGTGTCGAACGACATTAGGGTAAGTAATTAATGACAGAATTTTCATTTTTGGGTGAACTAACCCTTTATTGCTAATATAGGAATAATATAGGACAAATACGAATTATCATAAATATTAAAGAACTGCAATACAATACAATTTTGAAGAAACCTTTTGGCTTTTCTGAGGTGATTACATTAAAATAAAAGCTATTGTTAAATGACCAAGGAATTAATAAAAGTATCTTGCCGTTTCAAAAACACTTCTCCACATCAAAGGCAAGTCGTTCTACATTTAGAAAGCAAAAAGTTTTGACATGTTGTGAACAATTAGTGACAAAAACAGAAAAGGCTGGACTGTTTTTTTGCGAGTCCCTCAGCCCTACTGCGTTCTGATCTCTCTCTCTCATTTGATCTCTCTCAGGAGTCGCACTACCACAGACTCATCTCTACTCTGACCTGGAACAAGAGTGAGTGTTTGATCATTGCTGTACCACTTTCATTCTGTCATAAAGACGAACTCTGAATGCTCAATATTAAACAGCCATAAAATATTTTAAAAGAAAACACACACAAGTGAAAATTCATTATACATCAAGTGCTCCAGCTGACATAAACCATTCAGAAAGTAAACCAATCTTCCCATAGCAGAGTGGAAATGAGGGCAACCTCACACACATTGTAAATGCACAGATCTGGATGTGTGACTGTGTATCTGCGTGATAAGTTGCGTGTATCTAATGTCTCAGAATGGTAACATATCATTATCCTTAGTGTGCTAAAGAAGGCTTTGGAACTGGAAAAATAATCTTGCTGTTAATTCGGTAACTCTTTTAGAAGCCAAAAGGAAGGAGACAACCAGACACTCAGAGGGAGTCAGGAAGGAACATGGACTAATTATATTGGTCAATATGTCTTTAGGAAAAGGGCTTGGATGTCAGTATGTGAGTGTGTGCAATATGCTGCATTTGAAAGCAGTGGTTTTTGTGTGTATATCCCAGGATATCCAGACACCACATTAAGTTAAACAAAATTCACATTAAGTCATTTGTTTGCTGGACAAACAAATTTAGAGTTTTGTGGCTTAGCAGGGCTTACATGAACCTCTCATCCTTCATCTGAAACGGACGGTGCTGGTCTTGTCATTAGACGGCAGTGTAAGAGATCTCTTCTGAAACTCTAGAGGAGACACATGTGAGATTACTAGGGCCTTTTAAACAAGATGACTTAAGCAAAAGTCGCCATTTGCTGTCCATTTAGTGCTCATGTACATGTTTGTGTGAGTCATTATGCATTCAAATGTCTATATTTGTCTGCGGTTTTTACTTCATACACAGTCATATAGATCCTCACTGGCTCCTCTCTCATCTGGCACGTGTGAAGTGATTATGACACTTCAGATCTCGTTTCTCTAAAGTTACGGATGGGACTTGGGACAGTGTCAGGTTTTAGTGTGTAGAGGAATCAGCATCAATGTGTTTGTGTGGGTGAAGGAGAATTCAGTGCTGAGCTTGCGTTGTGTTGGCACGACAGTGAGGTGCGTCACACAAGATCCTTGGAAAGGCACAGAACATTGCCTCGGAGAAAAGGGGCAAACACCAGTGGCACAATAAATAACGCCCCACATTTTAAACTGTATTTCCCCCTCTCATTTTCTTTTAGTGTCAGGGTTTTGCCTTTGCCATGCAGTTCAGAGCATATGCAGTTAGTCTATATAAAAAAGTTATACTATTTTGTCTAAATAAAATAAAAATAAAATCAATGATTAATGTGGTTAGGGGAGAATGGATTACAGTGCATAAAAATAATAATAAAAACAAAACAGGAATACACCAATTTTAAAATTCCGTCCAATAAAAATATGCCAATAATTATTAGGGCCAGAGCACTGCTGGTGTCAGGACTCTATTGGAATTGTTCGTTCTATTCTTCTTCTCCGAAATGAAATGCATTTTTGAGGGCCTAAACAATGCTCAAATGTATGAAACAGATTAGTCAGAAGTTGTGAAAATGTACGTCTGATGGGTATTTCTGGGGGGTATTTCATGCATACTGAGCTTTTTACACTGTTAAAGACTTGGAGTCCTAGGCAAAACATGGACAAAGTCTCAAAAAAAATAAGTTGGACATTTAATGGAGTATTTCTAGACTGTAAAAAAAGGCACATTTTTAACATTTGCAGTACAATCGACTTGGAAGTCATTTCAACTTAAATTATGTTAAACTGACTTTAAAAAATTAGTTACATCTTGTATAACTAATAAAAAAAGTTTAACATTTCTTAACCTATTTTGATGAGTTAAAACAATGTAAAAACATATGTTGTCATAACTTATTGAACATATAATTTTTTACAGTGTATGCTTTGCTTACGTTGTATGAGTGCCCACTACAGCAGAACCTTAACAATGGACTGAACTGGAACGTCCTAAGCCCTTGATCACTTGGAATACATTTTGGATATGATTTATTTTATTATTTTTTTTCCTTTACAAAATTGTTAATTTGTTATAAATTGTTATAAATGAAGCTGCCTGAAGAGTACATATGAAGTAGACTTGCTCCCTTGGTCAAAATTGAGGGAGCAAGGATCTGTCCAGATAAACTTCCCTTGTCCACTTCACGCAGAGGAATGCACTTCAAAATGGCGACGAGGATTCCCCCAAGGGGAAGTGCTTAGGGAATTTCGCAAGTGTGTTTCTATGGCTGTGTCCAAAAACCTAGTCAGCTGACTCATTGCCTTGCTGCCTTATGAAGCAATGGCTTGTAAGGCAGCGTTTTGTGCGTGAAGGCATTTTACAAAATTAATTTCGGACAGACATCTGAGGCAGTTTAACAGTTCAATGATCTGCAGCAAAATAGAGAGCGCTTTGGTCAGAACTAAACAAATATTTAATTACTACATTAGTAATTTCTTGCTAGAAATGACATCAGGAGTGAAAGATATTAATAATAAAATAAAATAAAATAAACATATCTTTACACACAATTTGACCAGCAAATGTAACTTTTGGATGCCATCTTTTCAGTGGTGGAATGTAACGAAGTACAAATACTTCGTTACTTTACTTAAGTACATTTTTCACGTATCTGTACTTTACTTAAGTAGAATCAATAGTGCATTTTGATACTACTACATTTTGCAGCAAATATTTTACTTTCTACTCCACTACATTTCTACAAAGTTTCGTTACATTTTCGTTACATTTTGGGATCAGTTTCAGGGCTTGAGATTAAGGTTTGTTCGGCTAATTAATGGATAATAATAGGCTAATGTATGAACTGACCGTTGCGCTGTTGACAATCGCGCAGACTCTCAAGGAAAAATGGAAACAAAACCAAAGCTGCTCATACAGAGAAACTCAGTAACATACTGCAGTAAATATTCAAAATGTGAAGGTTTTTATATTTTATAACATATAATACAGTTAAAAAACATCACATGACACAACCAAGAGTGCTTGTGGCAAGGGGGGCGTGGTTCAGCGAGGTCTGCAGCGGGAGAGAGAGCCGCGGGACGAGCGGTAAGTGAGTGGGTTGGACGCAGATTGATAACACCTGTCTCTTATTCCAGTAATGGGCGTGGTGAGAGCTTAAAACGCTGGCAGAATCGGAAGCATGGGGGAGAGAGACGGACTGCTGACGCACCCCCTGAGACTCTGAGTTGACCCGGAAGCCGGAAGTGCCGAGACCCGGAAGTGAAACTGTTATTGAGTGAATGAAGAAAAGAGTCACACTGAAGTGTGCACGTTATTATTTGAGTTTTAATAAAAGACGTCAGCAGTCCAAAGCCGACCCCTTTGTCCTCTTCCTTCCTTCATCTACGAACTGTATTACAGTGCTGTTTTCCTGAATACCATCACGACTGAAAATGTGACACTGATTTCATGACAGTTCCATAAACAATTCATTAAAATTAGTCACTTACATTTTAGATGCAATATAAACTGCTTTTGCTCTATTACAGCAGCAAAAATATTTCCAAGATCAGATCGTATTTCCACATCAGAACCACAATGCATCTCACAGCAATAGTGTGTTAATGAATGATTCAGCATTTGAATGAATCGGTTGAATCAAAGATTCAATGACCTGTTCGTAAACGACTGCCTCATTCATGAACGAATCAGCCATTTGAACGAACCTACTCAATGACTCACTCATTAAGACCTGCCGCCACCTACTGGTAGTTTAGTTTCATGTTTAAACATTCTTTCCAACGTTTCTTATTGTATTAAAAATATATAGGCCTAGTTAAAACAAACTCATAACATTATTTAATGCAGTTGTAATTTGTCAGCGTAAATTATTTTATTTAACAACCCTATAGCGTTATTCTAATTTAATTTATTGATCAAATTGAAGAATATAAAAGGAAAGCTGAAGCATTTAGGATTAATCCTCATAAATATGAAGATTTAAATACATCAAAGCTGATGAAAATGTTATTTCTGAATATTGATATTTAACTCTGCAGATCACCCTGATATTGTGAGTCAGAATGTAAACTGGGCAACAGATGATAAGCACAATTAGCCTACATTAAGCCAAAACTAACTTAACTAAAACGCAACAGCCCTTACTGTTTTCTTCTTTGTATAGACCTTAAGAGAATAAATTGTTATACAAGTACTTTTACTTTTAATACTAAAAGTACATTTAAAATCAAGTACTTTTACTTTTAATACTAAAAGTACATTTAAAATCAAGTACTTTTTTACTTTTACTTAAGTAGGATTGTCGTTGTAGTACTTCTACTTTTACTTAAGTAAATATGGCTCTGAAAATAAATATGTTATTTGTACTTTTACTTAAGTACTGAGATTCAGTACTTCCTCCACCAATGCATCTTTTTACCCAGCTGGAGTGGAACGCAACACTGAGCCAGAGCAAATGCACAACCATTAACGCGCTTTGCTCAGCTTTAGGGAAGTCGTCAGCTGCGCTGCAGTCACAGGACTTTACCAAATCAACAATGTCACCAATTAAGTGTTTTTTTGGTTGTCAGGGCAAGACAGCTTTCCAAACAGCTTTAACTTGCTGGGACGATGGAGCTTTACGTTGATGGGACAATGGATGGAGTTTATTTTTCCAGAGCAGCAGCGGTGCAAGTGTTTTTGTTTGTTCCCTGAATTTTGCGACTGTTTTTATAGACGAGGCCCAGTTCAACACCGGATTTGTAGCTAAAAGATGGAGCGGCCCCAACGATGAAGGTTCACACTCGGGCGTTGAGCAAAACTTCTTGTTATCTATCACGTAAGTGCCCATCACTAAACAACACGATCACGTATAGTTAATTTATCAATGGATCATGCAATGTTATTTCATATTGAACCTAGAGGATGTTTAAATAAAATTAGCTTCTTCATTCAAATACGCTACTATTCGATTTTTTTATGTAAACATACACTAACCGCTCCACTTGCTACTGCTAACGTTAAATCGCATACAGTAGTCCATAAACCAAATCATCTCATCGTAAACCATGAGTAACCACACACAAATGTTGTAAAAACTTGTGCATGACGAGCTGCTAAGCAAATACAGTTTTAGTAAGTTAGGCTAACGTTACATAGGCATCCTGCTGTAAGCATTGCTTCCGCTCCTGTTTATTTTATAAATATGGTAAAACTAAACACTTTTCGGAGATATACAGGATACAATACTACTCTATAGGTACTCAAAATTGGCATGAGATTGACTTTAACTGAGTGTTTTACCCCCTTTAAGTGTATTAGAGGATGGCAATAATAAAATGTAAAAAATAGAGGAAAATAGCTTGTACAATTAAGTGTCCAAAATTGACGAGAGTAATAAATAAATAAATAAAAATCCATAATACAGGCAGATAGCCAATAAGTTATCAATATATTGTTTATCCCCTATAATGACACATGCACTGCTAAAGGAGCTGACATACAAATATTGTGTGAATGAAGTCCAACCTTTCCGTTTGTGCGTTTGGCTAATAGACGGAGAAAGAAAAATGAAAACCTCTAGCTTGGTCCTGAAAAATTCACCTTCACTTTTTTACGTTGGCTACCACACACCACACTCATCCTTTTTTAGTTCCGTTTTTCATTCTACTTCTCCAGAAATTAACCTTCAACCACAATTACACATTTAACACTTCACCTTAAAAACAATTACCGGCTCAAACAGATCCGGCTTCAGTCTGTATTAATTGCAGTTTGAAGCAAGATGTCAGTGAGTATGGATTTTCTGCCAGCAGGAATGTGTGTAACTGTCCCTCTCCTCCAGCGGAGAGGATCTCTCTCTGAATTATTCATCATGGCTACGAGGCAGGACGGCAGGCCAACACTAAGGATTTAACTGCATTTATGTTTCCCTCTGAAATTAGGCTCTCGACTACACAACAATGTGAACAGAAGCAGACTGTGAATGACAAAAACACTCGCAAAGGATTTCACAGAAATGTCATGATTCAATAAAACTTTAACTGAAAACAATAGTCACATTACAAAGGGCTGCCATGGAATCGTAAACCAGAAGGGGGAAAGAGAAGGTGAATTATAATAAGTTGTTTGTGAGCAAGTATGCGTGCATGTGTTTTGTCTGTCTGCTCCTCTGTACTTCACATCAGTGACCTCTCACCTCACCAGCACTTTGGAGAGCAAAATGTGAAAGTCCTCTGAGCGTCACCCAGTCTCTTTAGCTCATCACATCACTCTCTCTGTATCCCTGCCAAAGAACTCTCTGAAACAGCATCCAAACACAATCCATACAGATATCTCATGGAAGCGGGAAAAAAATGGCATTAACTCTCTGTTTGAAAAAGGCAAATTGTTTGGATACAAATCCTAATATTTTCTTATACCCTATTTCATATCTCTTCCAAATGCCTGCCAGTTGCCTAAAAATACTCATAAAAAGTAAACGCATTACATAAAAGTGGACTAACTTTAAAAGGATAAAAAATAGTATATTGAATTTTTAACACCATGTTAGCATTGGGAATATTTACAAAGGTAAACAGCACAATTTATTCAATTTAAAATATTTCATGCAAAAATGTATATTCTGTAATGATTTTCCTTCTAATAAGGAATACAAAAGATTATATTTTGAAGAATGATTCAGCTGCTTGTCCATATTACAAAAGGGGTCAAAAATATTCAAGTCCTCAAAAAAGGACCAAAAAAAAGCATTAAATGAATCAAATGTATGGCTCAGCTGGTAAAGTCTTCTGAATTAAAACAATCACTCTGTGAGATTAACAAATAGAAATGTAATTCTTTACGCACTCTCAAATTAATTTGTCAACCAAAACACCCATATACAGACTCTATATAAAATATGGTGACAAAAAGTCAAATGTGTAGGAAACTATGAGGTTTGACAATTACAATATTTGATATAATATTTGAATGATATTTGACGTTGACGTTAATATGGATAAAAACATTTTTTGAAATATCTTATTTTGTGTTTATCAAAATAAAGAAAGTCATATAGAAATGGAACGACATGAGAGTGAGTAAAGTATGACAATTTTCAATTCTGGGAGAAACTGTCCCTTTAAGAAAATGTCCTTGACAGCATCTACAGGCTTGTTCATACCAAGAACAATAAACAATATTAAAGTCCACTCTACACCTGCACTTTACATGCTCTAGCTCTTTAAAATTGTGTGGATTTTGATTGGCTCTAAATGATTATCATTTATCAACGATTATCATATTATCATAACAATCGTTATTGTTATAACTGTGGTGTGGACTATATATTCTCATAGAATTAGAACTATCATTACAACTTTGTAGTTATTGTTAACGTCATTGGTGTGAATCCAGTGAAAAAAAAATAGTGTTAGTCTCAGATATCTATATACGAGTAATTATTATTTTTATTTTTTAAACATAAAGATACATGGAATTACCCTAATAATTTATTTTAATAAAGCTAAATATAATTAGTATAGACTGACTGTAACACAAAAATTGTGGCATTTCCAGAAGAAGATGAAAAAAAAGCATTCATTTACTTTTGATCATGGGTCAAAATGATTTTTCATCCAATTATGCAAATTTCTAGGGCCATTTTCGATAATTCTCCTCAACAAAAATTTGGCGTATGCAACATGGTATGTACTGCATATGTAGAAATACAGACATAAATAAATTACATTAGCCATACACTCTCTTTTGACATTCTCCTTCTCCATTTTTTTTAACAACCACAAGATCTTAGATCTAAGAGAATCAAACTGTGGCCTCTCCCACAAACAACAGCTCTGAGCAAGTTTACCTGTTTTCCCTTCGCTGTAATCCACTCTTTTATTTCATCTCTCCTGTAGCTGTTTATTTGGGGCAGCAGTCTCTCCTGGCGGTGGGCTGAGCCGGAGCGCTGCCTGCAGGGATGAGAGAGAGCTGTGGTTCATGTCAAATGGGACCCCTCATCCACACACCCCGAGAAAAGCCGCATGCATCTCCAAACCTTAGTATTTTGTCTGAAACTGATGTCTACACATGTTAACGACGTTTCAGGGAGAAGAAAGGATGGAAAGAAAGGATGGAGGGTGAAGGAATGCGCAGAGGGAGCGAGAAGGTGGATACTCGTATTTGAACATTACTGTCTCTGTTGTCTGCTACATATTGCAGCTCTGCCTTTAGCCCAGGAGACCTCAGATTTAAAAAAAAAAAGACAGAAATCATAAACAAACATACACAGGCACGCTAACAAACCTGGATGGCAAAAGAGATGAAAGACGGCGAGCTAGAAGTGGGGAAAAGGGGGCTTTGAGGATGAGCGGAGGTGGAATATCGATCAGCCATTGACAAACACAATAGAAATTTTATATGTGATGTGAGAGCTACATCCATAATTTATCAGAGGGCAAATGGGGGGGGGGGGGTGTATTGATCAGAGATAAGAAGTCTAGAGGAACACTGGGGACACCAAGAGAGCCAGCATGAGAAAGCCATTAAGGATGGCAATGTTACCAGACACGGAGAGGAGGAGGAGGAGGAGGAGAAGGAGGAGGAGGAAGATGGGGGGGGTTGAAAAAGTGAAGAAAAGACAAACAGAAAAGCCAGAGAGGAAGAGAAAGTAGACAAAAAGACAGAGGAAGGAGAGCGCTGTCATACTAGCCCAGCCCCCACCCCTCTTTCCTCTGCCGCCCGTCGGATCAATACTACCATGTCAAAACATAAAATGCATGCTTTTGCTCTTAAGTAAAAGGTGTCTAAGATTTTTAAAAGCATTGATTCAGGACGGGTCAATGAAAATCAGGGCAGATTTTCCTGTGCAAAGAGGGGTAATAACACTCAGCTGATAATAGCACAACAGAAAGTACTCGGGCATGTCAGGCAGGGGAGAGCGCTGGCCAGATTGCCCAGAGAGGACAGCTCAATGCAGGGTCAAGGATTCAGCCCACGCTCCCGTCCTCTGCGTGAAGAAAGAGCCGTGTCCAGAGTGTAGAGAGAGTGTAGCAAGAGAGAGAGATAGAGAGCTAGAGATTGAGGATGGGGTGGTTGGGTGGGGACTTTGCACAGGTGTCACAGAGAGCTGGAGGAAGAGAGAAAGACCATTTTACACATTAAAGTAAAGGCCTGTCTAGACACCAGCTCTGCCTCTAGAGACTCCCTAAATGAATTAAGTCTCTGCCTTTCTCCTTTTCACTGGGAGAAACGTAGGCTACATATAGATGGAAGGGGGAAAATAATTCCCTTTGAGTGGATCAAAGAAGTTTGGTGGAGTATTAAACAGGAGAGGGAGCTAAATTCAACTTGTTTATATGTTCAGATTGGATTCAAGCAAGCGATACCCATTTATTCAAGTCCAGGAGGGAGAGAGAGAGGGAGAGGGGAGGGAGAGAGAGAGAGAGAGAGAGAGGAGAGAGAGAGAGAGAGAGAGAGAGAGAGAGAGAGTGAGAGAGAGAGAGTGAGAGAGAGAGAGTGAGAGAGAGAGAGAGAGAGAGAGAGAGAGAGAGAGAGAGAGAGAGAGAGAGAGAGAGAGAGAGAGAGAGAGAGAGAGAGAGAGAGAGAGAGAGAGAGAGAGAGAGAGAGAGAGAGAGTGTAAACTTTTTCCTCACATTTTCGGCACTGATTTTAGGGGGAATATCTGCTAAATTGATCATATATAAAGTGTGTTAAATAGAGCTTTTATTGCTCATTCAAATTTAGCCCAACGATTTAATAATCATGCAAGGGGTGAGCAATGTAGACACCTTTGAAGTTATTTTAAATCTATATCATGTCGGCTTGGTACCATGCAGACTTTGGCTTTCTCCTCAAATATCATTCACTGGCATCACCTGCTGTTTTCACTGCCCTCTTACCCAGATCAAGTAGCACAGACTCAATACTATCGGACATAGGACAAGACCTTCATGTACTGCTGTATGTATTGCTTCTGCATAAACTGATACTGCAAATGTAGCACATACACTCCACTATCCATTCCTTTATTCTTTGAATAGAAAATTATATATACCCAATCCCACAATTTCTAAATAGTAGAACAACTCTCACCCATGGGGTTATTTAGTTAGCATTCCTTCGTTAAGGCTCAGTAACTTACTGAAAACACACACACACAAATACAGCGATGCAAAAAGATTAAGAAAACGTGATAATATGAACAAGATTATGTCCGAAATTACATCTCACCCATATGTTGTCTGATAGTTGTTTGAAATATATTAGGGCATTTCAGGCTTTTATCTAAACAGCAGGTTTTTCTATTGAAGGCATTTTTCTATTGAAGTCCCAGTGAACTGGAATTATCAATTGAGGTTTTTTTTTCAATGCTGTGACGTATTTCCAAGTGAAACAGAATATTGAATTAAGGGCAGTGTTTTACTTCAGCGTTCCTCTTCTCCATCTCTCACTCATAGCAGACTAACAATTGGAGGGGAGTGGGTAAGCATTTTCAAACCCAAGCTGTCAAACTGCTGTCATCTGAGAAGGAACACCATTTCCAGACCGGAAGTTACTTTTCAGATTTTGATAAAAAAAATTCTGTGTATTAACTTGCACGGATTAATTGTTCACCGTAACAATTAATGTTTACAATTAATCATTATGTGCTAACAAAGTAAATAGGGTACATTTTGATTTCATGAGGACTTTAAAATATCTGACTTTTTAAAATGATTAACATTGCAAATATATTATAGTAGATGCTTTTTTTCATACTAATATTTGTATAAACATTTTAAAGATATTTTTAATATACATTTTAAATACATTTTTACAAAAATATAATGTTTTACATAGATAAATCAAAGGTGTACGAATACATCCAGGAAGGCCCATGACAGCAGTCACTGAGATGAATGGGAACGCAAACCTTCTTGGTTCCACCGCACACTTGAATCAGCTTAACTTGCCATGTAGAAACACAAACCCAAACAGAGAGACAGGCCCAGTAAAGAAGCAGAGAGAAAAACACAATTATGTCTCATAAACAGAAACAAATCTCGCATTTGCCACATGAAGCACATGCCAGTGTAGACACATATGAGTTTTATTCTTCGGCTACTTAGCTATGCACCCACAAGTGTGGATTTACAGATGATGGGAATAGAAGTGATTAGCCAAAGCTGGGGTGCATGTAGAAGAGCACCAGGGCTGCTTCCCGCACCGGGATAATGAATGACATTTGTGAGCTACAATAAAATAAACCGTGGTGGTGAGTCCTCTGTTCCACTGGTTCTATTTCCAAAGTGAACTTGCAAACTTGAAGACAAACTGAGTGGCTATCCCACAAGAGCATTTTTTTTCCTTTGGTAGGGAGTTTTTCTTTGAGTTTTTTGCCAATACATTTCGATCACTTTATTAATGTGCAACGTGATGTCTATAGCATATTCTATTCACAAAAGAAATGTACAGCAGAGTCTTTCCCATATTTGCAGCATCATTTTTTACAGAATACATACAGATTTACATGTAAAAGTACTGCACTGTGCTACTTGATCTAGGCAAGAGGACAGTGATAACAGCAGCCAATGCCATATTTGAGGAGAAACCTGAAGATAAGGTCATAGAGATAGAAATTGATAGGGCCACTGTCCTGCAGAGTTCAGCTCCAACCCTAAATAAACTCAACAGCAAATCAAACTCTTACTAGGCATAGTAGAAACAAAGCCACTGGAAGCCAAGCCTGTAAGCTTTAGCCAAAAAAGTATAACAGATTATGCTAACACTAGTTCGCAGGGAAGGAGACCTTTTTTTGGAAATAGCTTATCCTGATGTCCCAAGTGGACAGCCAGACCTTCTGTCCTGGCTGGAAGGTGGGGGTGTCGGACCTCCGAAGGTCGGCTGCATCTTGCGCCTGCACAAGGCTCGCTGGAGTTGGTGGTGTGCTGAGTCCCAGACCCTCTCGCTCTCCCGGAACCACAATCTGTGGGGGGTATCCTGAAGACAGACTCACGGTCACACCTAGGAGCGTGAAGAAAGCCTTCCATACCCGGGAAGTGAACTGTGGGCCTCGATCCGACACCATGTCTTCAGGAATCCCATAATATCGGACGATGGCGTGGAATAGTACCTCTGCTGTCTCTAGGCCTATGGGCAGGCCCCTCAGAGGGATAAGATGACAGAACTTAGAAAAACGGTCCACTACTACTAGGATGCAGGTATTACCATCGGAGACGGGAAGGTCAGTGATGAAATCCTAAAGGGAGGATTTCCTACAGGGAGGGGCCGGGAGCTCTTGGACATGGTGCACTCCCGACACCCTCTCACGTACCTTCTGACATCACCTCCCATGTTGGGCCACCAGAAGCGATCTCGCAGCAACGAGAGGGTTTCATTGACCCCATGGTGGCCAGTGCCCAATGAAGTGTGAGCGGAGTGAATGAGGGGGGTTCGCCGTGCTCGTGGCATGTAGTGGAGGTAAGGGGGACAGCCCGACGGGGCGTTGGTGGAGGCATTGGAGGAAGGCAAGGTATCCTCGGACCAGGAAATGGGACTCATGAAAAGCTTACTGGGTAGGATGGGTTCGGTGTGCACGGGGTGCTCCTCTGAAGTGTACAGGCATGAGAGAGCATCCGCCTTCACTTTCTTGGGGCCCGGACGGTAGGAGATGGTAAAGTTAAACCGGGTAAAGAAGAGAGCCAAACGGTCTTGGCGTGGGTTCAGTCGCTTGGTGTCTCTCAGATATTCTAGATTTTCCTGGTGAGGACCAGGAAAGGGTGTTGGGCGCTCTCCAACCAAAGTCTCCACTCCTCTAGGGCGAGCTTGATGGCCAGTAACTTTCCCGATTCAAGGTTGAACTCCGCCGGGCTGAACTTCCGGGAGAAGAAGGCGCATGGATGGAGCTTACTTGGCGTCCCCTGCTGCTGCGACAACACTGTTCCCGCTCCGGTGGTGGAGGCGTCCACTTCCACGATGAAGGGCTTGCTGGGGTCGGGATGGACCAGGAGGGGAGCGGTGGTGAAGGCTTCTTTGAGGGTGTTGACGGTCTTCCACTCGTCCCCCTCACGTATTCGGATGAGGTTGTACGCGCTGCGGAGGTCCAACTTGGTGAAGACAGTGGCACCCCGGAGATGTTCTAGCACGGATGGGACGAGAAGAAGGGGAAATCTGAACTTAACTGTTATTTTATTCCGAGCTCGGTAATCGAAGCAGGGCCGCAAGCCTCCATCCTTCTTGGCAACAAAGAAAAAGCTGGAAGCAGCAGGGGACGTGGATGGTCGAATGTAGCCCTGGTCGAGTGCTTCCTTGATGTAATTCTCCATGGCCTTCTCCTCCGGTAGGGAAAGGGGATAAATCTTTCCCCTGGGCACTGGCTCACCCGGAAGCAGGTCGATGGCGCAGTCCCATGGCCGGTGGGGAGGCAGCTTGGAAGCCCGGTGAGGACAGACGACATCTTGGAAGTCTGAATAACAGTCGGGAATGTAAACAGATCGCTGATCCACGGGGCTTTCTACAGAGGTGGCACAGACAGCGATTTTTCTGGAATGAGACGAAATTGAGACAGGCAGAGCAGAAAGACATCCATTAAAACAACTTTCTCCCCATTTGAGGACCTCACCGGACTTCCACGAGATGACAGGACTGTGCTGCTCCAACCACGGACGCCCTAGTACCACGTCAGCGGTGGATTCCTCCAGAACCAGTAAATGAGGGTGTGTTCACACTTGTCATGTTTGGTTCGATTAAAACGAACCCTGGTGCGATTGCTCATTTAGTGCGGTTCATTTGAACATATGTGAACGCTGCCATCCGAACCCTGGTGTGCACTAAACAAGCGGACCGAGACCGCTAAAAAGATGGGTCTCGGTCCGCTTCCAAACGAACTCTGGTGCGGTTTGATTGATATATGAATGCAACACGGACCAAAGACATGTAAACGGACCAAAAACCGGACGTAATGTCATAAGATGCAACGCATAGTCAGCTGATTTGAAGACGCGGAAAGATCAGTGTATCCAAAATGAATAATGTACGTTAGAGGGCAAACGTAGAGCAACAAGGAAGTGCCTCATTAATATTTGGTCTGACGAGCATGTTTCGTAAATGCTAGAAGAAACGCACACAAAAAGCATACCTGGTTCTTCTCATGAAAGGACCCGTGTTGCCCATTAGTCGGTACAGACGACAGAACTGCGCCATCTCTTTTGCATAAGAGACGGCTGTCTCTTTTCTGCATACAACAGAGGAAATGCTGCTGCTGTTTTGAATGTTTTGAACATTTTATGAGCTCTTCATGAGTTCTCAACGGGTAAAAATAATGCCATATGTACACGCATAAAATGATTGCGTTTAATCCAGCACACAGCATTGTTTTGAACATTTTATGAGCTCTTCATGAGTTCTCAGCTGGTAAAAATAATGCCATATGTAGCCTATATGCATAAAATGATCGCGTTTAATGCAGCACACAGCATTGTTTTGAATGTTCGGTAGGCAAGCTCCTACGTCATATAAGCCGATCAATCAGGTTGTGACCATCTCCCTATGCCTTTGGTTCAGTAACTTTAGGTTCGCTGTTAAAAATGCCAGTGTGAACGCTAAGCGGACCAGGACTATATGTTTTGTTTTTTGGTTCGGACCAAACGAACCAAACTAACCGAACTACAAGTGTAAACGCACCCTAAGTCTCTTCCACGTGAAAAAGCCCAACCTGAAGCTTCAATGGACCAGCCAGGAGGCTGACGTACCGTCTGCTTAACGGCTTGCCGGTGATGGACTCAATTTGAAAGTTTGTCGGGGTACGGGTCGTTGGGAGGCGGAGCTGACGACAGAGGGCGCCAAAGATGAAGTTCCCAGCGGAACCGGAATCGAGGAGGGCTCTTATATGTAGCTGGACAGATCACACTCACCAAAGGCCTGGATGGACGTGTAGGACACTTGGAGATGTAATGGTCGGCAGCCCCACAGTATAAGCACAGGCCGTTTGCCAACCGTCTTCTCCGTTCCGCTGGGGTTAATCGGTGATGGTCCAGTTGCATGGGTTCGTGGACTGGTTCTGAAGGGCTGATGGGCTCTGTTCGACGGAGGTACGGCAGGCTCAGACACTGGTCCTGGTGCTCTTCGAGGCACGCATGCATACGGGTGGCGAACCGGATGGAGAGTTGGATGAAACCTTCAAGCCCGATGGAATCCTCGTATGCAGCGAGATGCAACCGCACACGGGGATCTAATCCTTGCCGATAGGTGGTCAAAAGGGCTCGTTCATTTCATCCGCTGGCGGTTGCCAATGTGCGAGACTGCGAGGCATACTCATGTACAGACATATTGTTTTGTTGCTCACCAACCGAAGAATCCCATGCTGGGTTACCGAATTCTTCCTTGAAGTGAGCCGTAAAGCTGGAGAGGGAATCGAGACTCTCATTTTCTTGAGCATACAAGGTTTCCACCCATCGTAGTGCCTTGCCGCTCAGCTGGGAGATGATGAAAGGCACTCATGTTCGCTCAGTAGGGAATAGGTGCAGTTGCATCTCCAGGACCAGCGAGCACTGCAGAAGAATACCGTTTGCAGTCCTCCGCCGATCCAGAGAAGGGAGCTGGTTTGGCCATTGGACTGGCGATCAGCGGTGCTGAGGCAGGTGTGCTGGCGGTTGCGGAAGCGGGCGCCGGTGGAGGTGAGGGCAGCGAGCGGCGCACCGCATCCACCAGCTCCTGGAAGGGATCTGGGGAACTCATCTGGTGCTCGTAGTGTCGGTGTGGTCTTCTGTCACGGGTACAGAGACTGCAGGAGACAAAGGTGTTAGTTAGCTAAGTTTATTGAGCACCAGAGAGTGAAACTGAAGTGAAGTGCAGGTGGGCAGGTGAATGTGAGTTTTCGGGAGGGTAGTGGGAATCGTTGGAGAGATCGCTGGAGATAATCAATGGAGACTTTGCTGGAGAGTTCGCTGGAGACACACACACCAGACAGGGAAACACAAGGAGATTCTGACAAGAGACATAGAAGATCACAGGGATACTTCGAGTGAGTCCTGAGGTAAAGCAAAGAGCGTTAGTACCTTCTCATAGACGAGACTGGACAGTGACTGATGGGGTGTGTGTGTCTTTTGTGCTCTGGTAGATTGGGATAGTGATGAGGATCAGGTGTGCGTGATTAGAATTCGGGAGAGGGTGTGTGTTGTGAGTGGGTGACGTTGGAGCCTGGCGTGTCTGTGACACTAGATTTTACGCCACACAATTAAACCACACACTCCTTGTAATAAGACAAGACCTTCTGTTTATACGGTGCTTTAAACTGATGAATACTGTTACATTGTTTATGTTCGAGCCCCATATTCCATAACTTAACTCCACATACAGACACAGAAACTTTTTTATACCATACAGAACTATATAACTATACTATAACTGCTCTCTCTGTGTGAATAACCTTTGTATGTTAGCAGGTAATAAGTTAAAAAAAAATAAAAAAAATGCTTTAAATCAAAATTGTGCTGTATTAAATTTAACAAGGTCATATATTTTTAATATTTTTAATAAAATTTAAAAAAAAGTGAATTAGAGTGTTCTAAGTATTCGGCCTTGAGTATGGTACGTATAGCCCTTTTTTGTAAGATAAATAGTGATTGTATTACGTTTGTATAATTATTTCCCCATACTTCCACGCAGTAAGGTAAGTACAGGAGAATCAGGGAACAGTACAACAGTACAAGGTTTTACCAGTTCTGATATTACTTGAATTGTAATGATTACTATTCCCTCATCAGGTGAATGTATATTAATAATGTGGCAAATTTCCACACACAATTACTACATTGAGAAAGCTTTATGTAATCATGTCTGTCGGATATAATCAAACTATCTCTATCTGAATTATCACAATTACATTGATGTAATGTAATTTTCTGCATGTATACGACACTGATATTATGCATTTTAATAAATAAAGAAAAAAATGTATTATTGTGTTGTATGTTATTTAATTTAAAAAAATATATATAAAAAAAATTGTTCTTTCTATCACTGCCAGGTTAGTCTTGTATTATAATGATTTATGACTGATATGTGCCTGTGATGATATAACGCTTTTTAATGAATGAAAAAAAAAATGCATACACATCATTTTAATTAATTAAATATGTATACTTGAATATAGATAGGGACTGATCGCGACACACATTTTGACTTAAACCAGAGACTAACCTTTCTACTCGAAATTGTGATGACCAACCAGGTCTTCTGGTCTAACTCCTGTCATTGTGTCTTCATTGTGACAGGCCCTTGGGAGGAGGGTATCGAGGAGGCTTATGAAAGGAAGAAGCTGCGGTATGCCACACTGGCAGCTGAAGCAGAGAAGCGGGGTGGTGGTGAAGGTGCATCAGTGGAGGTGGGCTACAGGGGCTTTGTCGCCAGTTCCACCAGAAGGCTGCTGAAGGAAGTGGGTATCAGAGGACAGGCCCAGCGGAAAGTAATTAAAGAATTTGCCACTGTCGCCAAAGGAACTGGCTGTGGCTGAAAAGAAAGGCGACAGTGTGGGCTGCCAAATTATCAATATAGTCACCATGCGACACACACCCAGGTCTGATCAGCCTGTGGTGGGCTTGCCTCTGCTGAGGATGTCTTCTGAAAAAAGGCTGAAACATCCAGTGAATCGGTGGTACACAACTGCTCAACCAACCAAAGAAGATTCCTTCAATATGAACTTTGGTAGTGCTGAATCGTTAGGGATTGTAATATCTAGTCCCAGTAAACAAAATATAAAATTAATTAAATTACAGTTATGATTTTAGTGTGCTCTTAAATGTAGTTTTAATCGCCCTGCAGTGACTTGTAGTTCGCAGCTAATAGAGATATTCACTCTTTCTTGACAAACAATGCAGTCCTACCGCACTTTTACTAGCGTTATAACACCAAATATAAAACATCTATTCACATGACTAACGCACTAATCAACAACAAATTGATTAACAAACTGTCACTGACTGTCCAAAAATATTTAACAGTGGGCACTGACATCACTGCCATTACACGATAGGCTGAGGTGCCTCATGTGATCCAAGTTAATCGTTAAATTTTCTCCAATGGTAAGAGATACAGAGTACAGTACAGTGTAATTCGTATTTGCTAGAAACCTCTAGGCAGGTGTGCTTACGCAAATTGGAGCTAAACTCTGAAGGACAGTGGCCCTCCAGGACTGAGTTTGGACACTCCTGGTCTACACCCACAGAATGCTGATGGACTAATTGCTTTATGTTTGTTTGTTGGGTAAGTCTTGCCCATCGACAAATAGGAAAAATGGGTTCATTGTTCAGGGACCTGGGCTGAGTCCAGTAACCAAAGGGGCTCTCTATGACCTCCTATGAGGTAATTTTGTTGCAGGTCTTGATTACAAGCGATGCCGACTTACAAAAGCTGAACAGCAGAACTGAAAATTAATTGAAATGCATTTTCAAATACAGAAGTTTTTGATTCCACATACACTGCTGGTCAAAAGTTTGGAATAATTAGGATTACATGTTTTTCTCTTACGCTCAACAAGGCTGCTGCTATTTGATTATTTGATACAGATAGGATGATATGATAACATATCCAGAATGAGGAATGAACCTATTGAAATAGAAATGGTATTTTAAATTGTAATATAATTTCATGATATTATTATTTTTAATGTATTTCTATCAATTAAATGTCATACCGGTGGGCCCTTTTTTCAAAAACGGTGAGTATTGTCACCGCGGATAGTGGTTAGCGCCTACATATAGCGAAACAGCACCTCCGGCGACCAGAGTTCGATTCCCAGCTCGAGATCCTTTGCCGATTCCGGCCAGATTGGACACCTCTGGTATAGACTTTCAAATTAGTCTAAAGTACTAAGCCTAGTCTCTCTTTTACTAGTTTTATATAAATTTGGCCTTCAAAGAATCTTTCTCTCCTTGTCTATAGATCCATTTTTATCTCTATGACCTTATCTTAGCATTTCTCCTTAACTATGGCATTGGCTGTTGTCATCTCTGCCCTCTTGCCCATTCCCCTCTCTCCCCCCCCCACGCTTTCCTGTCAAAATCTCTACCAACTTATCCAATAAAGGCACAAAAAGGCCAAAAACAACTTTAAAAAACGTAATGTGTATATAAATCAAAAAAAGCACAGCAGCGCAAAATGCTTTGTGTAAACCAGTCCTAAGCATATGCGTGTAGGCTACTGCAATTATGGATGCGTCACTGCATGAGAAATCAATGAACTACTACTGTTAGGTGGAAATTATTCAGGATTTAAGAACATAATCAAAGAACGTAACGAACATCCAACTCATTATACAATGCCTGACAACGGCTCAGGAAACCAGATCCTCAAATACATCCATATTAATATCGGTTCAGTCAGCCGTCATTGAGGATAATTGGCGTAAGTAGATAAAAGGGCCAGGCTGGCTGCTAACGCCCTCATAACTGCAGATGTTACTGAGCTGATTCAATCACAGCTCTAACAGATGTTTTTCGGCTGCCCCCTTTCATTACATCCCAGCATGTGTGGTGCACAAATCAAAGATTATTCGAGGAATTAGGATATGAAAAGCACGTTAGCTCAATTAAGGAAATTAAATAGTGTACATTAGACGTGGCTTGTTCCAGCAGTGGCACACATTAGGGCAACCAGAGTTAGGAGTAATAGAATCAAGTGAATCGTTCTCTAATTGAAATGCACTTAAAAAGGATCATGCTGACAAATGCGATTGTGTCGAGGCACCAGCGCGCATATACACACACTTAAACGTAAACACACGTAGAGACACACAGCTCCCATCCTCCCCCTCATTAAATCCGATCAAATTGAAATAGCGAGGGTCCTGACAGCAGAGCTGATAGAATCTGCAGGCAACGGCGCGTTCACTGAAACAGGTAATCAATTTAGAGCGAGCTCATCACCACCCTCAGAGGCCCCTTTTAAGAACACTTAAAGATCAGGAGAAATTAAAGGGGGACAGATAAGCAGGAATCATGGCCTTATCATCGGCTACGCTACGGGAGAAAAATTACTTCCTGTGAGGAGCGAAAAAGCAGAGGCCTCTGTGGCCCATAAACACAGGCTTAAAACAAGCACATGCACTTTCTTCATTCAGGATATCTTGTATACAGAAAATCAGCAGATGATGCCAAGGGATGCATTTTAGACATTTATAAGCGGACACACACAACATATCGTTATTATAATGGTTATTTGGCTATATTAGAGTCAAATAAAAATAATGTCATAACACTTTTAAAGTGACAGTACACCTAAAAAATTCCATTCTGCCATCAGTTACTCACCTTCATGTCTTTCCAAACCTGTATGACTTTTTTTCTTCTGTGTAACATCAATAGATTTCGAAGAATGTTGGTATACACACCATTTTGGTGACCATTAATTTCCATTGAATGGACAAGAAACAAACAAACAAACACTTAAATATGTTGCACAAAAGAAAGACAAACAGGTTTGAAACGGGTTGAAACTCCCAATTGAATGTAATCTTTAGCAAATCTCATAATGGATATAAATTTTTCAAACTGTGCACTACAATGTGGTGATACCTTATTTTAAAACCCCCTTCTTCTTTTTTTTTACTGTTAGTGAATTTTAACATTGGTGCATCACTACAGAAATTAAAAGGTGCATTGACCTAGTGCCCAAAAACTCCTTGTGCTGTCCTCTGGTTTTCTCCACGTATGAAAAGAACAGTCAAACAGACAAGTGTGTTGATAAATCACCTTGTGAAACAAAGAATCTATTCGCTGTTGGGTGCTCTGCCCTGATCTTTCCCACTGCTTCAGTCCAGACCTGTGAGTACAACAACAAACACAACTCCAAGGAGACTTGAACATCTCAATCAGCTGAATTACACTTGATAGATCCTGAGGCTGGTAGAAATAGAGTCCAGAACACTCACGCCGCCCTCACCGCACCTCATTCACAGCCTTATGGTTTAGACATATTTTTAATTACTACTTTATTAAAGTGATTTCCTTTCACACACACGCAACAAATAAATCATTAAATCAAATTATGAGATGACTATGTAGAACAATCATATATCCTCAATGATCATGGCATAAGGAGGCCTTGCGCTTAAAAAAGAAAAAGCATGCACACATGCTCACCACTAGAGGCACTCTTCAGCCCACTGACATTTCCTAAAAACAAACACTCACAGCATGTGACTATATGATGAACATGTATCTCAAACAAATGACTGTCAGTGTACAGTGTTTTTTTTTTTTCCATTAGATGTGCAGCAGAAAGCTTTCTATCTGTCTCTCCAAACCCCTTGACTCTAACTTTACCTTGTTTTAAGCAGTGAATAAGAGTGAGGTTTCCCACCAGATAGATGCTATTTAATGCATAAATACCGCCTGAGAATACTTCACCCAAAGTGCAGAAACTTCTTTCATTATGCATTAAATATGTTAAGATATTTAAGCGCTTTGTAGGCGTTAGCGCTCAACGTCCTGTGGTGTCATTCTGTGGCTATGATGGCAGGGGTTTAGTAATGTCTGTATTAGAGACTTGTCTTCTTAAAGCTACAGGGATTGTAGGGCACACATGCTCTTTTTTTTTTTTTGTGGGAATGATTGTCTGTGTGTGTGTGTGTGTGTGTGTGTGTGTGTGTGTGTGTGTGTGTGTGTGTGTGTGAGAGAGAGAGAGAGAGAGAGAGAGAGAGAGAGAGAGAGAGAGAGAGAGAGAGAGAGAGAGAGAGAGAGAGAGAGAGAGAGAAAGCAAGTGTATGTGTTTCAATTCTACATGTGCCATCTTCTCAGTGAGGAGTATTCTGAGCGTAATCCACAGATCAGAGCTAGTGCAGCAAGAGATTTGTGGGATATGTATACACACAACCTGTGGTTAGCTTGTTCCTGAGTGAAAAGAGAAGGCAAAGCCAGGAAAAACTGAGATGAAGATATTAAAGAGGTGTAATGGGTCTGTAAGAGGAAAAGTTTAAGATGTTTATAGAGAGACTTTAAATAAATCTACTCAAGGGGCTATGAATAAGGATGTCAACTATAACAGAAACATTGTGAATTTAAGCATGATGATTGATTAAAACAAATAAAAATAATAAGGCCCCACTTTATATTAGGTGGCCTTAAGTACTGTGTACTTACATCAAAAATAAGTACAATATACTTACTGTGTTCAAATTGTATTGAAAAACACCTTTGCTGATTTTGACGTGAGATACGGGTAGAGTTAGGGACAGGTGTGGTGGTGTGGGTAAGTTTAAGGGTAGGGTTAGGTGTAAGGGAAGTGCCAATCGTGTAATTACAAATGTAACTACAGAAATTAATTACAGACGTTTTAAATTTTTTTTAAATGTAAGTACAATGTAAAAACATGTATGTACACAATAAGTGCATTGTATCAAATGATTAATTAAAATGTTAGTACATAGTAGTTAAGGCCACCTAATATAAAGTGGGTCCAATTTTAATAATAATAATAATAATAATAATAATAATAATAATAATAATAGTAATAATAATAATCATCATTATCATCATCATGCAACTAAAAACAGGACAAACATCCATCAAATGTTATAAGTAGAAGTTATAAGGTATAAGTTTAAAAGTTTCAAGTGCTTCTTAAAAAAGTTATTTTGATTAAATGTTTTTTGAGCACCAACTAAGCATTACTGAATGATTTTTAAGGGATCGTGTGACACTGAAGTCTAGTAGTAATGGTGAAAATTCCGCTTTGCCATCACAGGAATAAAGTACGGTTTAAAATATATCTAAACAGAAAACAATTATTTTACATTGTAATAATATTTGACAATATTACAATTTTTACTGTATGTCTGAACAAATAAACAACAAATAAACGTTCACCTTGGTAAACTTCTTTCAAGAACTTAAAAAAAAAAAAAAAAAAAAAAAAACTTTTTTGGGCCAGGCCCCACCACTTTTCTTCATTCCAATTAGGGCTGAGCATTATAATGATATATATGGTATAAAACATCTATCGTTAGAGATTTTGCTATATCGTGTTTATTGCGGTGTGTAAGTATACAGTATAGCACTAATGCCAAGAGTGATGAAATGCATGAATGAGAAATATAAAGAGCATGCTTGATGTTAAAGAGTTATAAATGCAATATATCCTGAAAAGGAACTCAATGCGGTGCTCATGCAGAGAGAAAGCCGTGTCTCTCAGCATGCAGTCATAAATTCAGCTCTCTTTCATGTCTTATTGCATTTGAATGGTTGAATTCAAAATGCCCATCATGTGGAGTATTCATGTAAACACAGGTGATTTTGTCTCAAGTGACAGTAAAGAGTTGGGCATAAACCAAATGTGTATTAGTATAATGGATCTGTGCGTTTGGTCTTAAAGTGACAGCAGCTTAAACCTGCTGCTCTGTCATTCATGTGAATTTGAATTTGACTGAATAACTTTTTTTTACTTTAATAAAAACACATGTATATTTAATTAATGAGGTATATAATATTTTATTTTTACATTTGATTATAACATTGCTGTACTAATAACTACAATAAATAAACTTATTGTACCCGAAAAAACTTTAAATCATATTTTTGTTAAATTGTATTTGTCATATTGTTTGTAATTTGCTTTTTTTTTCTTATTTAGATAAAATAACACTAAAATAACTATATTGTGACATATATTGTTATTGTGGAATAAAATTTCTTATAGAATTTGGTCATATCACCCACCCCTAATTCCAATTAAACTTCCTGTGAGATGTGGCCAATGTAAAGTCACAAAGTGACAGTGCGTCAGTTCTTCAATTCTACATTTTGCTCAAACCTCAGAAAGGTGGTCCTCAAGCAGTCAGTAAACTGTTCAAGGAAATGAAACACATATATAATGATCAGATAAATTAGGCCTTTCTGTCTGGCTTGTGTGCCTGTGTACCTGTGAACAGACATCTCTTGTGTTCGTTTATTTTCTCTCAGTCTGACTGAAGTAAAACACAGCCTTTAATGTATCATTTTGTGTGAACACGGAGCCTGAATGAGAACACCCACACCTACATGCTCAGCCTCAATTGAAGGCTGCAGGATGCCATGCGGCTGCGTTTAAAGGCAGAGGCAGACTTTTGAAATCAATATTCTCAACTTGTTTTTATCTCACCAAATTAAAACCACCTTATGCAGAGTGCTTACACCATGCAAGTGAAGAGAAAAGGGGAGGCTACAGAGAAAGACAACAGACAGATGGAAAGGGGAGGTGAAATTATATTATGGCATATATTATAAACCAAAATAGATGGTGATGGGGTGTGTGTGTGTGTGTGTGTGTGTGTGTGTGTGTGTGTGGCCATGTTTTGTGACATATGAGGACACAAATGTGTATAATGACATGGGTATGACAGGTATTACAAAGAGAGGGTGAAATATGAGGACATTGGCCATGTCCACACTTTTCAAAATGCTTATAAATCATACAGGATGAGGTTTTTGAGAAAGTAAAAATGCAGAATGTTTCCTGTGATGGGTAGGTTTAGGGGCAGGGGCAGTGTAGGGGGATAGAAAATACAGTTTGTACGGTATAAAAACCATTACGCCTATGGAAAGTCCCCATAAGTCACAAAAACAAACGAGTGTGTGTCTGTGTGTGTGTGTGTGTGTGTGTGTGTGTGTGTGTGTGTGTGTGTGTGTGTGTGTGTGTGTGTGTGTGTGTGTGTGTGTGTGTACAGGTATATATTATATTAAAACTAGTACGCCTATGGAAAGTCCCCATAATCCACAAAAACACAACATGTGTGTATGTGTGTGTCCAACAAGCACTACCCATTTAATAATCGTGTTATTATTGCATTTTGACACAATACATTGTAGACAGAAAACAAGATATTACCCAACAAAATGAATATGCGAATGAAGGGCGAAACCTGAAATGCATTACAGACTGTATCCAAACCCAGGGTTTTCAATAATGTATTCTGTATAATCCCCTGTATCGCTAACTGAACTTCCTTTGTGCCTGGCTATGCATCTCTCTAAATCTAGCCAAAACATGGCCTTACACACATTTACCAATGTAGGACATGTAATTTACACAACCTTTCCAAACCACCCCAGACAAAAAGACACACAGAAATACTGACCATGTACAACTTAAAGCCTCAATTAAAGACATCAATATTGCATCTGCCCTGTTCTTCTGAGCCTCTCCTCCACCCATCCACACCCCACCTCCACATGGTGCCTGATATATTTAATTGTTGGCCCAAAGCAGTGAGACAGACAGCTCTCTGTTTGCTCAATAATGGATGGCCTCTTCACTAACTAAATATGGAAGTTGGCACCTTTGCACTCAATGCCTGAGTCTTGCCCTCGGTGAAATTGAAGGAAACCGACTAAGCACACACTCTCACTTCTGGGCAATGGAAGAAAGAAGAGTATTAATTGAAAAGCTCATAAGTGTAGGAGTTTTCCCGTTTCATTAACATTTTGCCACAAGGGAAAATCAATGTTGTCTTCAAATGGCCACCGAATTAAAATCCCTCCAAAGCAGGAGGTTTCGAGAGAGGTTGTAATGGCTTTGATTCTGGTGCATTTCTTAACATTTCTTTCATTATTTATGCCAGAGAGAACGAATGAGTCTTCGGAACCTTAGTTTTATAATTATTATTATTTTTCATCATGACATAATGGAAAGCTTTATGAAATTTAACCACTGAATGATTCTTATTGAGAAATTGTCTCCATCAACACCTTCAAACCAACCCATTTTCGCCTTCTATTTTTGTTTTTCTTTATGTTTTCTTTAGCTTTGCCAGGTTTGCACGCAAATGCAAAAAGCGGGTATTGGAATTATAATTGAGCGATTTTCTTTCAGCATCCCAAAGAGATCATCTCCTGTCATTTCTTATCTGCATAACATTATTTAAAATTTAATGTGATTGCATTAGGCTATAGGCTTCCTTCCTCCACCTTCCCCTGCTCAACCACGTCGACCTCCATGACTGGGACAAATCAACCCACCCTTTTTATTCCACATTAATTTCTTCCAATCCAATTTTCTCTCATAACCCTCTTCCATATCTCTAAACTCACTCCACACCCCAAATTGCACCACCCTTAAAAACCCAAGCCAGCAAATTCACTTATTCAACGGCCTATTCATTAGAGTGAATAATAAAGCCCTTCTTTAGCAATGCCACCATTTTTTGTCCACACCTCATTTTTCTAACCATAGTAGAGAAAATATTAGATCAACAAAAGTTACAACCAAATCTTTTTTTCTTCTTAGGCCCGTTCTTCTGAGGTAATGATCAATGTATGAACATCATAGAACAGCTGCCAAATCCCATCCAGGGCCAGAACTAGTATATCCTGATACACAACATGGTTTTTAGAAGTCGTTCTCTTCAGAAGGCTACACCTCAAAACATTTCCAAAGAACTGTTTCTGCTCTTGAGCTGGGTGTGCACCCCAGTGGTGTTGGACGGCCAGGAGGAAGTGTAAGCAGCTGATATTAACATCCATCTCAGGCGACCAATCAAAGATTGCATAAAGGTTTAAATGGGTCAGGTGTATTGTGATCTGATTAATCAAACTATTTTTGGTGGTTGTCAAATGGCTACATCACATCACATACATCACTTTTGTAGTGTAAACACACTATATCTGCTTGATTCTGGCAAAAATCGTAATCACGATTAATTCGGTCAATATAGAAATCATTATTATTTAACACGACTATTGGTGGGAGAAATGATCAAAGTCAGCATATGAGTCATTTTAAATGCCAGTGTAATTACACAAGTATTGTTTAGGGTGATGACCTGTCAAACTAATCCAGCCCCGAAGCGTGGGAGTTGCCAAATAAACACAACAGAATGAAAATACGAATTAAATAAACAGTGTTTTAGTGGTATTCAGAGAAGTAATATCCTATGAGAAAAAAAAACACCTAATCAAATGTAAGATAACACTGTATATAACACTGTCTTACTGTACATTAAATATAGATTCATGATTTTAAAGCTACCTGAGTTATTCATTCAAGATCAATGACGGATCATTAACTGTTTGATTATCATTAATGACAGATTGCAGAAGATGTCACTTTAAGAGCTGCACAGATCTAGTATACTGTTATACACGTGATTTCTTTATTTACACATTCGTGGTTTAGCAAAAGTAGATTGCATTTTACAACACCCATTTATTTGGATGTTAAGTTTGTGCTTTTGGGGGGGAACAAAAGTCTACTGCTCTGAAAGAAAAGCAAGGTGCGCTGGACAGAATGTGGTAGTGGCATAATAATTGTTTTACCTCGATTATCATGTGTTTGGAATGTGTCTGCTTTAGACCCATACACAGTGCATACTGCCTGCATTTTTCTTCTTTTTTTAAGAATAGTGTGTAAAATAGTATATAGTATGCAACAAATAATGTTTCAGAGTAGTATGCTACAGTGTTGTCACATGACAAATATTCAAAATTAATTTACCATATCTGTCCAGCTTACCTTACAAATAAATGTCCAAAAAAGTGCATTGCGCTGCAAATTATAAGAACACAAAAATCAGAAGAATAATTGAACGTAATGGCTATCGTTAATTTACAAAGGGTCAATTGATTCAAAGAGATTTGATTCAACACTAAACGGACTTTAGTGGAACAATTAAACGATATTTTTATCTTTTATTTTTAGCTCTGTTGAAGCACTGAATTCTGTTTGCATCATTCAATCATTATTTTTTCTTTCCATAAAGTCCAATTTATGTAATGATGTTGTTTTCAGTAGCACAGCTGGTTTGTACTTTACAAAAGCACATATGTATATGTGTTAAATGTTAAATTTATAATAATATGCATTTTTCACAAAGATAAAACGTCACGAGGTGCATGTTGCAATGTGGGAAACGGAACGCCATCCATTGCCCTCGGATGCAAACGAACATCAGATTTCAGCAAATGCAGTAGGTAATCTGGGAATTTACAGAAAAGTGACTCCATTTATACCATTGTATACACATTGCATATTGAAAAATAGTTGGGAGTTGTATGGTAGTATGCCATTCCAACCACTGATTTTTGTGTTCTTGAGTTGTATTTAAGATGCTGGTAAGTATTGTAGGTTATCCGGGTATTGCATGTACAGAAAAATGTGCATACTACGCACAGTACTGGATGCTGCAGAAATAATAATAGTATGATATTATGCCTATTTGAACACAACCCTTGTTTTCATAATCGTCGGAAGCCCAAATCAAAATAGAAAATCAATTATGATTAATCACACAGCCCTTGCAAACACTAATGCATTATCCTGAATCTCAAATAACAACATAATGGACCACCTGCTCACCTATCTTGCCAAAAAATTTGTTTTAAAGTTTGCTGCATAGATATGAATCTTTGCCACATAAGAATCCATCACTCACACTCTTTTGAACACTGACAGCTTGTCTATGGTGTGATGATAGAAAAAACTATTTTGGAACAGAGGTATGCATCTTCACTCCTTCATTCATTTTGATACATGATGTTTCTCTCCATCATAGTTGGTAACACATTAAGAAAATGTTAATTCATGTTTGGTCAAACATAAATCTGTCTGATATTTTCTCTTAGTGACAAACTGGCATGAAGCCAATCAGGACAGGACATGAATTTACACCATTATTAGCATGATGAATATCAATAACATGACCCCCCTGGACGCAACCGTCCCCGCCACTTTCTAGAACAAAGTCATTTTTGTTTACATCTCACTCTTCTTGTATGACAGTTGAAATGCTACTAAGCACTGTGCATTCTGTGGGATGAAGCCAAGACTCATACCCTGAGGAACGAGCCCTAGATATCATTCCATTTGTCTGATAGGAGCGTGTCCTACTTAAGACCTGCAATGGGACTCAATTAGTCTGGAACAGAGAAGGGCTGATAATTAATTTATTAATAATTACAATTGGAGCAGGATGTTGTGATGAGAGAGCTGCTTTGTATGGGCCGGACTGACAGCGACAGAGAGGGAAAGAACAAAGAGACAGAGAGAACCAGAAAAAGTGAAGAAGCCTCTGAAATCTGGAAGGACAGAGAATTGTCCATTTCTTACTGGACCATTATATATGCATCATAGATCAGAAAACTGTACACACATGAATATGCATGCATATTGTACATACATATCAGGGTAAGCATAAATGTAGAAAACTAAACACATTATTCAATGCACCATATCAACTCAAAGGCCACACTACAGAAAACTACAGGTCATTTTTTCTTGACTTTTAGCTCTCATTGAATCTCTCTCTCGATTTTTCTTCTACACACACACAATTTTTAACTCGTGCTCTGCACTTTCTGCAGAAGCAGCATCAACTTCACATTAAAAATAAATTCATTCAAAGTCAATTTGCGGAATGTTTGGCGAAGCGGGCAACAATGCCGGATCAGTTATGGGAATAGTGTACACCCCCCACCCTCCCGAAGGCATTCCTTTTCTCTATCTCGTCTCTGTGATTAAAAATATAATGATGAATGCATTTTTTTTCCAGATGAATAACTTAAAGGAGTTGGCAGCAGATGAAATGAACAGCTGCATTTTTGTGTTGACGACATTTTGTGGTGAGCCGTATCACTCTCATGCTCAGTTAAACGTTCATGTGTTTTTTAGGTGTTTGCAGACAGGAGCCAGTGGGCGATTATCACTGTACGCGTTTGATCTCAAGGTTCTGTTTCATCATGGCTGCCAAGTGTTGAAATGTCAACTTTTAATCAACACCAGTCACGTTGAAAAATCTGTCTTTATGACTACATACACACTTAGATCACTTTAGATCTCACACGTAGATAACTTCAATATATTCTTGGCTGACTTTTGTTTAAATTAGATATACTCGCTGTAGGTTATTCCAAAGATTGGTACGTCTCTCTTAGGATGTCTCACATGTGAAGACATTTAAAATAAAATAAAAATGTAAATTAAAATTTAATAATACAAAATAAATTAAAATAAAATAAAACTTAATTAATAAAAACCCTGATTTTTGTAGCTTAAAAGAAAATAAGAGATAATATTTAATTAAACACTGCACAAAGACCTAAATTAAGGGATTTAAAAAAAAACTTTAATAAATGGATCAGACTCGGACTAAGCAACCAATCAAAGTGTGAAAACAGCCATAGACCATCAAATATGAGAGTGCCTCTCATAAAAAGCAAAATGTCGATCCATTCCAGCTGGAAGGGAATCTCGGTTATAGGTCGTACCAACTTGGGCTTACACTATGCGCCTTGCATACAAATGCATCTTTAAATGTTCAGTTCGACATAATGAACCCTCCATTGAGTTATCAATCCAAAATCTAGCATAAACAAGTATAGACAACCGCATCAGCTCCATCATCTCAAAAAGTTTGACTCAGTCAGACAGAAGCTTCAACCTTAAAGAAACTGTAGTACTATGCCTTGTTATTAGCTTCAGCAAATCATCTGAAGCTGCACATTTCCATTCTGGTTGAGGCACCAGGGGAGGATTTGATTCCAAGAGCCCAGAGAGAGCCTCCTTCCCTTTAGAACAGCCCTCGCTCACTCTCTCAACTGCCCCCCTATAGACTTAAAGCACACACACAGGCCTGCTCTCCTCCTCTTTTCCCCCTCTCCTCCTCTGACTTCTTTCCTCACAAGTTTGCTTCAGAAGGTTAGCCCCTCGTGCCAAGCTTTGATGCCAAAATAGTTGTGGAAGTTCCTGTTTTAAGAGGTGCCTTGGTGAGGCTTGATCCCTGAGAGGGAAATAAGAGTGAAAGAGAGAGAGACATAGAGAGAGACATGGAGAGAGAGGAGAAAATGAGTTTTACTGAAACCTATGTGGCTACGGAAGAGGAACTCAATTTACAGAACTAACTATGTTGTCCAATGATTTTGGCAGTCAAGAATTAGAAACATAGAAATTAGAAATCTGCCCACTAGAAATCAGTTATCAAAGGGGCTAAATTACTTTTACTATATAAATCAATATTCCTATATATATAACCATGCCTGCTAATCTAAACAAGAAGTGAAATAAGCCATATTCTGTAAAAGGATTTATCATTTAATGACAAATTGCAACTGTGCATTTTAGTGCTACTACACTGTAAAAAATTATATGATCAATAAGTTATGACAACATATGTCTTTACATTGTTTTAACTCATCAAAATAAGTTAAGAAATGTTAAACTTTTTTATTAGTTATACAAGAAGTAACTCATTTTCTTAAAGTCAGTTTAATTTAAGTCAAAATAACTTCCAAACATCCAAGTCGATTGTACTGCAAATGTTCAAAATTTGCCTTTTTTACAGTGTAGGGTGGTATTATTTCCACCACAAATGAAACATTTTACCCCAATAATATTTTGTCTAAAGTTAGTGTACATTATTACCAGTGAAACAACACCCAGCAAGCAATTTTTGTGTTTAAAAGATTGTCTAATAGCCATACAAACACAGCCCTGACATCTAGGCTAAAACATGACAAGATTTTGGCTGAAAATGTAATAGACATCTAACCAAAGCCCAAAAATAGAATAGTCATCTAGAACATTAACATGTCAAAGAAATTCAACCAAACACTTTATAATCATTGCTGACTTTGCATACATGACGGGATATTATTTTGGCAAAAACTACGTGTAACTAAATTCAAGTTTATTTTGGCTAGAAGTGGGTTACTCATAGCCGGACTATATCGGGTCTATAGTTAACCGAGACGGTGACATGAAGGCTATTGCTTGCAGGACAGTGTCAAATTGATCAAGAAATTTGATATTGCGAATAAAAAAAAAAAATTTCATGACTTTTAAAAAAAGTTTTTCCTGTGATGGATGCATATGTTCGACATTTTTAGTGGAAAAATTAAATAGTAACAGTAGTACTAGTGTTCTAGGAGAGTTTATTTCCTCCAAGTCCTCACAACAAAAGTGCTCATAGTTGAGTGTTCAAAGATTTTGATTGATCATTAGTGTTGCTAATATTTGGATCAACCCTGACAACAACAGTTCCAAATCTTACAGCAGTCCCCATTTTAATCAACACCTGCTAAACTACCATCTTCGGACAACAACATATAGGGGGCCATGAATGCAGCATGTAACATATTCAATGTACATCAGAGTGAAAGAAAAGAAGAAGAAAAAAAGAATCAATAAATCCCATAGAGGTCGCAAAGAGACAAACACAGAGAGAGAGTGAGAGGAGTGTGCACTAGCCGTGTAGCTTCGAGATGAAAGCACTTGCACCTGTCAAACAAACTGCTGGAACTGTGATAAATTAAAGATCAAATGCAATGTTGAAATGTACAGTGGTGCGGCAGAATCCTGTAACCACTAGACCCTCGGCTTTACAGAGAGAGAAAGAGAGAGAGAGAGAGAGAGAGAGAGAGAGAGAGAGAGAGAGAGAGAGAGAGAGAGAGAGAGAGAGAGAGAGAGAGAGAGAGAGAGAGAGAGAGAGAGAGAGAGAGAGAGAGAGAGAGAGAGAGAGAGAGAGAGAGAGAGAGAGAAAAGAAAACAAGAGAAGAAAAAGAAGAAATACGACTAACATCAAAACATCCCACTGCTGTGAGTGGAGTTTCCTGTGACTTCAAAGGAAGAGGCGGGACTTGAGTTTCTCCATGGGGACAGTGGCACAGGCAGAAGAGCTCTCGCCTGCACAGCCAATCAGAGCACGGCCTCACTGGGGACCTGGCGACAGTCTGTGTTTGAAGTTTCCAGTCACACCAGTACACTAGTGCTTCTAGTACTACCAGAACTGCCATCGCTGGGACCAGCGAGGTTGGGACAGGGAAATGTCAGACTCAGCTTGGAGATTTAAGGAGTAAGAACAGTCTGATCAGACCATGCTGCTTTATGCTGCTGTCTGCCGGTGACACATAAGTTATTCATGAAGAATGTGTACGGGTGAGAGCGAGCGAGGAAACAGGCGATATCTTTTTTTTTTTTTTTTGTGAGCACCCTATTATGTAGCATCACATTCCAAGTCTGTTTCGCAACCCGTGCAAAAACACATCTACTCTTTCCATTTGTAAACAACGTTCAGATGCGTGTGCGCATCTGTTTTTCCCGCGTCCGTTTGAGAGAGAGCAAGCAGCTTTTTCCTCATGCTGATGTTGTCACTTTCATTCTGGCACATCTCCATGTCGGCCGCGTATTGCTTAACGTCCTGGCGCTACACCTCTCCTAATCCACTATGCTGTTCGCCTGCTAATGATCAGCCTGCCTCCAAAAACCCAACTTTCCTTTGAAAGAACTGAGGGAAATGAAAATCACGGGGTCTGAATTATGGATCCAATGACAAGCCTGCCTTTGAGGATCACTCCTCTCGCTCCGTTAAACAAAGTTACTAAGGATCCGTCTGCTAGTCTATTCCGTAAGAGCGAGAGAGTGAGAGAGAGGGGCTGATAAAGAGAAAGAAGAAACAGAGGAAGAGGAAAAAAGCAACGATAACACACAGTTTGATAAAACTGACAAGGGACTCAATTAAAGCAGGCTGATGGAGGGGGAGTGATATTTTATTAAGCGGTTCGGTGCCATTTGACAGGAACATCAAGCGACACATCTACCCGATTCGAGTCGGAGCGGCGTAAGGGGAGAGGGGGGCTGGTGGAGGGCACTGGGGGTGTAAATAGGGGACATGTGTTGCCACTTTCAGAAAACATCAGTCAAAAATTCACTTCATCAGGTCCACTGAAAAATTAAGAGGCTTCATATTAGGATGCTTTTACTGTTTTATATGCAGCAAGCAATCTCAGGGGTGCAGCAGGTCCTGTTTGTTCTCCCCGCTCATTATCAGAGCTTTATCTGATTCCGTAAGAAGTACGCTTCTAATAAAGCTTGGTGCAACACTTCCCAATGCCTTAATACTTCATTAGCCAACAACACTGTAAAAATTAGAGTGCTGACAAAAAAAAAAAAAACACACGCACGCACGAACATACACTATGCTACACCAAACTTGTCTGATAACTTCCTCGAAAACCACAGAAGACTTGCCACATATTCCAGCGTTCGCTCACTGAACTATTCCGTGCCCAGTATGTGGATAAAGACATGCATGACTTTGAATTAGGCTCACATCTGGAAGAGGAGCAAAGGAAGAGGAGCAGGAATCTCTTAAAAATTCTGGACAAGTATTCCCGGAAGAGAAACGAGCTGGAGGAGCTCTGAACATTCTGCCTGTCTACTGCACAGACACAGATCCAAACTCTTCTGAGGGGAGAGAATCCAAGGACCCTAGCTCTCTGAGAGAGCAAGGGTGTGTGTGTGTGTGTGTGTGTGTGTGTGTGTGTGTGTGTGTGTGTGTGTGTGTGTGTGTGTGTGTGTGTGTGTGTGTGTGTGTTTGCTGTCTTAGCATTAGCCTTGCTAAAATCTGAAGATCT
This sequence comes from Pseudorasbora parva, assembly GCF_024679245.1. Taxonomy (NCBI): domain Eukaryota; kingdom Metazoa; phylum Chordata; class Actinopteri; order Cypriniformes; family Gobionidae; genus Pseudorasbora; species Pseudorasbora parva. The sequence continues at coordinate 38,762,492 of NC_090172.1, forward strand.
GGAATACAGAGTGTAAGAAATGATATACAGTGCCACAGCCTGGAGTATGTGCGTGCGTGTGTGTGTGTGTGTGTGTGTGTGTGTGAGAGAGAGAGAGAGATGTGTGTTCCGAATCCAGTGTCACATACACAAGAACACTACCCCTAGGCCTGCTGTACCCTTAGAGGATCCACACCACAGATAAAGGCTCTACCTGAGAGAACATATGTTTGCATCTCTGGTAAAACAGACTTGAAGTAAGACCAAACATCTCACAAGAGAATTAGCTTTTACTTTCAGTTGAAATATAGTTGCTCTTTCTAAATATGACAGTTGTCATACACAGAAACTGCTCCTCTTCAAATCCTCTCACACATGTCCAGTCTATTATTTTCAATACTGGAAATAAACAAAGAAAGAACAAACTCGCCAACATGCCTTTTGAAGCATCTGACTGCAGTCTGAGGCCTATGGGGGTAAACGATTTTTGCCTGGACACACTTCCCTAAAATTAAATTTGAAATTTCTGAGCAAAAGCAAAAGAGAGCAGCTCGCATGTCTGTGCTACAGTGAGTCGTGTATGAAAACAGGTTTCTCCATGGAGAACACAGACCCAATCCTCACTATACAGAATCTCTTTCATCTGGAACAAAAGCCCAGGAACTGGACACAATAGACCCACTTCAAAAAGAATCCTGACATCGTCTACGCGAGCAAAGAAACAAGAAACAATCAGTGTTGACTTGTTCTAGTGTGATGGCAACAAGCTCTATGCATCCACTCTGGTTTATGAGCTAAAAACAAGCAAAAATACTGCATCTGTGTACACAACACTTCTCCTCAATGCCTCTTTTTACATATAAAGTCAAAATAGCACCAGCCTTTTTGCTCTAAGTCATTTAATCCGACATCTGATTACTTCCTACAGTTTGGACAGCAGTCTCTGGATGGTGTTAAATTCTGCACTGTGGTTTTTTTTGTGACTTTCATGTGTTATTGGTGAAATTCCTCCACTCTCAGATACCTCTGCCTCCTCTATAAAGCAATTGTTCTAGAGGTTCAACGAACACCGTCAGCATATAACAATAAATAGCAATATATAACAAAAACATATCCATATTCAGTTGAACTCACATTTATTTGTATAGCACTTTTCACAATATTGGAGATAGAAAATGCATGCGTCTACATTAAAATTTAAAGTGATTTTTATCAGAGGAGACTGTGTAAAAGTATACAAAGCACACAGTTAGCTAACAATGTATTATTAATCAATGTAATAATTAAAGACACAAACAATGTGCTTGTCACATGTATGTCTATTGCCACCATTATTTGTTTCATCCAGTCCAGCTGTGTTTTTATTATTCATCACCTGTGTCACCTGTCCCCCTCGTTATGTCTATCATCAGTGTGTGTATTTAGTTCCTCAGTGTCACTCTGTCTTTTTCCGTCGACGTCTATAGACCGGTCTCCATCCACATCCCCATATACGTCTATGTAAATCAGTGTGTGAGTATTCTATGAAAGAGTTGTCTATTAAAGTCCTGTTCCAAGTTCTTCTTCTTCTTCGTCTTCGTGAGTTATCACCACTGGTGCAGTGACAGTGCTCAGTGAAGTAAATACAATGTTGTTAACCATGATTAGGGTATATAGAAATTTGAGCATGGGTGCATGAGGATGCAGAGCTGTGTCATCTGAAGTCCTCTCAGGAGTTGGAGTCGTCTTTTCATAGGTGATGGTCATCTGAAGTCTTCATAAGAGGCTGGATCCAGACTGGAGCTGACAGCCTCTAATTACCTCGGCGTCGCAAGAAAAAACTGAACAGGAAAATAATAAGCGTAGCTGCTGCTCAAAGCATTAAGAAAAGACAATCATGTGCACTGATATAAGTGGAGTGCAAGGTTATGAGATGCATTATGTGAATGCTTGACAAAAGAGATGCGTCTTAAACTGGGAGAGTGAGTCTGACCCCCGGACGTTATCAGGAAGGCTATTCCAGAGTTTAGAAGGCAAATGTGAAAACGTTCTTCATACTTTAGTGGACTTAGATATCCTAGGTACCAGAAGCCAGGAGTTAAAACGTTTAGGGCCATATAGGTCAGTAGCAATAGTTTATCATTTATACAGAATTTAATAGGCAACCAGTGTAGAGATGATAATACTGTTGTTATATGATCATATTTTCTTGACCCAGTAAGAACTCAGCTGAATTTTGGACTAATTGTAGCTTGTTTATTGAGGATGCAGGACAATGCATTACAATAATCTAGTCTAGAGGTCATGAATGCTATCTAATATAACACCCAGGTCTTTAACTAGGATGAAGTAACAGTACATCCTTCTAAATGCATATTATATTCCAAGAGATTCTGTGTAAAAGTTTTTGGTCCAATAAGTACACTGTAAATTTTTTTTTAAAAAATCAGGTCTCCAATGGAGTGATCTCCAATAGACTAGATGTGATCAGACCAAAGTAACTGATCACATCTAAATTTTTCAGTTGGCCGAATTTAATTTCTGTGAGTTAAATTGCATCAATTCATTGAATTTCAATTTGGCCAACTGAAAAATGTATCAATTCATAGAATTTCAATTCGGCAAACTAAAAAATGTAGATGTGATCAGTCACCAGAAAATACTTCAATTGGATTATTTTTTTTATTTTTTACAGTGTAATAGCTACCTCAGACTTATCTGAATTTAATTGGATAGTTTAGTTGGAAACATTACAGGTCATCCAATATTTTATATCCAAGTCATTTGTAGAGTAATCCTAGTTTTGAACTAATATTTAAAAAAAAGGGGGGAAAAAGAAAGGAAAAAAAAAGAAAAGCACATCTGCTGAATTTTGCTGAAAACAAATCTGGCACATTAGCATTAATAAATAAGTATATTTAACCACATCTGCTGATAATTAAGGCAGAGAAAACTGAAATTAAGCGGAAACAGAAAAAAAAAATATATAAAAAATACAAGCCTTACTAAACTCAAAGCAAACTGTCAGACAGACGAGGACACAGATGGATAAGTGATAGTGCAAAGTTTATTGACAGAGGTACGGACACAGGTGATACTTAGAATAGTTGGTGACACTCAGACGATGGACGTGGATGGTGAAGACAAGGACGATGAGGAAGACGATGACAATGAAGATGGCGAGGAAGGATGACGATGAGTGCTTCTTGGAAGGACAGGTAGTCGTGGGTAGATCGGTGCGAGACCAGATGGTGAATGGGAAGGTGAGGAGTGTCTATATAGTGTGGCTGGTGATGGTGCCCAGGTGTTCAGAATTCGGGTGATGGTGAACGAGTGGGCGTGGCTGTGTCCGATGGTTGTGAGGGCGTGACAGTACCCCCTCCTCCACGGGCAGTTCCTGAAGGCTGGGAGGGGCGGCGATGGGGTCTGCCACAGCCCCGAGGTGCGGGTCGGTCAGGGTGGTCTTGATGGAACTGAGTCAGAAGGTTGGGGTACTCCAAGTACTCCATCCGAGACCCCCGTCACCGCGAGTCGAGGATGGCTCTCACCCGGTAGACATTTGGGTCCTCGTCGATGGTAGGAGGAGGAGGAGGAGGAGGAGGAGGAGGTACGGCACCATCATCAGGATCTGTGGGTTAAGAAGATATAGGGTCAGTGAAGGGTTTTAACAGGAAAACATGGAAAGGTGATATCTTACATGAAGGGGGAAGGTGAAGACGGTATGTGACTTCGTTCAACTGCCTGTCAATGGTAAACGGTCCGATGTACCAGGGACTCAGCTTACGGCATGGCAGCCGGAGACGGATGTCCCGCGTGGAGAGCCAAACTTTTTGGCCCGGCTGGTACTGCGGCATGGGTCCTCGCTTGACGTAAGCCTGGTGCTTGTGTCTCCGGACTGCCTGCTGGAGTTGCACGTGAGCTGAGTCCCAGACCCTCTCGCTCTAGCGGAACCAGTAATCCACCGCTGGGACCTCCGAGGGCTCACCCATCCAGGGGAAGAGTGGTGGTTGGTAGCCGAGGACACATTGGAATGGGGTGCCCTATGGTGGACTGCCGGAGGGAATTCTGGGCGTATTCGGCCCAGGGCAGGTACTGGCTCCAGCCCTCCTGGTTCTGGTGGCAGTAGACCCTCAGGAATCTCCCGATCTCCTGGATCTTCCGTTCAGTCTGGTCATTGGTCTGAGGATGGTAACCTGAGGAGAGGCTGACGGATACCCCTAGGAGACGGAAGAATGCAGTCCACACTCGAGAGATGAATTGGGGTACTCGGTCCGATACTATGTCTTCAGGAAGCACAACGTGTCGGAAGACTTGGGTAAAGAGTGCCTCTGCAGTTTCCAATGCGGTAGGTAAGCCTTTAAAGGGGATTAGCTTGCAGGATTTGGAAACTCGGTCGACGACTACTAGGACGCAGGTGAATGCCTGGGAAGAAGGTAGGTCGGTCATGAAATCGATCCCCAGATGGCTCCAGGGACGCTTGGGGATCGGAATGGGAACCAGCTTGCCCTCTGGGAGTCTCCTAGAAGTATTTGCAATGGCACAGACTCAACATCCCTTGACGAATCGGGAGACGTCCCGAGGCATGGCGGGCCACCAGTAGCTGTGACGGAGGAGCGACAGGGTCCTTCTCCTGCCTGGGTGTCCAGAGCCCGGTGATGAATGAGCTAGGTCCAGAAGGGGCAGGCGATAGTGAGGCGGGACGTAGAGACGCCCCTCTGGACCTCCCGGCAGAGGAGGCTGTTGGGCGTTCTCCTGTTGGATCTGTTCGTGGAGGGCCCACTGGATCGGGCTGACGACCATGGCTGGAGGGAGGATAGTTTCAAGGTGCTCGGGTTCCGGGTCGGCTTGGTATAGGTGGGAAAGGGCGTCTGCCCGGTTGTTTTGGTCCCCTGGACGGTGCGTCACCTTGAAATTGAATCTGGTGAAGAAGAGGGCCCAGCGGGCCTGACGGTGATTCAAACGCTTGGCGTCATGACGGTATTCTAGGTTATGATGGTCGGTGATGACCTCAAATGGGTGTTCTGCTCCCTCCAGCCAGTGTCTCCACTCCTCCAGGGCGAGCTTAATCGCCAGGAGCTCCCGGTTTTTCATGTTGTATTTTTATCGGCTGTTCAGTAGATTTAGATTTAGCAAACACATTGTGCGCTGATCATGCTGAATTTCTGACACTGTCAGAAACTGATCGTAGGCCATTTTTGGTCGCAAGATTGTGAAGACGTCCATATTTAAACCTCTCTCACTGTATGACATAGGGAGCCATGATCACAGAAATCACCACGATTGTTTCACAATGGCAAATCTTTCCTCTGGGAAAGCCAAAAATCGTGCAGTGTGTCCTGGGCTATAGACCATGGGCCGGGCCCGCTAACCATTTTTCCTGCTTTTAAACTGTTAAATCTGTTCTGACTGACAGATTTTGGTTTTAAAAGGCATTAAGTGCCAGAGCCTCCTCATTCGGGTCACATACATAAACACTTATCCCATACACTTCCAACACTACAAACTGCAACAACTCGCTCTCTAGCATTTCATCCATTTATAACATTTAACTTATGACAGAATTAAATTGATCAGGGAGATTCATTATACAATATGCTGAAAAAAGATTTTAGCAAAACCAAAACATTTCTTAAAGATGGGTGGGTCCTTCCCTGAAGGAGGAAACGGAGACGTACCTCAGAAGTCATCGACAAATTGGATGCACTTCTGGGACCCCCTATCAGCTTCGAGATATAGAGAATGGGCCAATGACTATTGCCGTGCGAGACTTGCATCTCATGCTCCGCCCTGCAGCGCAAGCATAAGGCGGAAGCGATTGTAACGCACTATTGTTGTTTTTTTAGCCAAACTAGTGACTTGGCCTGCAGTGATGGTACAGCAACTGTGGCGACAGGATGTACGTCTCCGTTCCTTTTTGGTGAATTGGGATCCCTTTGTAAAACCCCACAGTTACTACCACTTCCAGTGCCCCGCAAAAGCCCCTCAAACCCCGTCTGTTTTGGTCAGGGAAAGAATACCGTGAAAGAATACACATATGGGACTGCCATGGGGGTCACAACATATGAAACACAGCCTAACACAAGTACGAGTTGCTCTAGCGTAAGTAAGGGTGTCTACCACAGCCTGTGGTAGGCCACCAAGAATTTCCACATCCTGTCCAGGGACCAGACATGGAGTTTCCAGAGGTCCTTTCTCAGAGGAATGGGCCAAGGAGGTGCTGTTGCGAGGAGCACCAGTTCCAGGAACCAAGCCCTGTTTAGCCAATAAGGAGCGACCAACAGGACCTCATCCTCATCCTCCCTGACATTGCACAGTGTCTGTGTGAGAAGGCTCACTGGGGGAAATGCATACTTGCATAGGCCCCGGGGCCAGCTATGTGCCAGGGCATCCGAGCTGAGGGTCTCCTCAGTCAGTGAATAGAACAACTGGCAATGGGCCGTGTCGGGGGTGGCAAATAGGTCCACCTGTGCTGTCCCAAAGCGAATAGCAGCTGGACCACCTGGGGATTGAGTATCCACTCTCCCAGGAGCACTGGCTGTCGCGAGAGCTTTTCAGCCGCATGATTGAGCAGGCCCGAAATGTTAAATGGCATAAATCGACCGCAGACGCTTCTGACTCCATAGGGAGATGGCGGGAGAGTTGTGATATGCGACAGAAGCGTAGACCACTCTGTTTGTTAGTGTACGCAACAACCACAGTGCTGTCCGTACGGACCAGAACGTGCTTGCCATGTAGCAGCATTTTGAGGCGGCCCAGGCAATTGATATGCCATTGAGCATTCTTGAGCCTAGATTGGCAATATCAACAGTTTCATGTTTACTATGACTATTTTTTAGGCCTACTTTACAGTTCTGTGTTGGTTCACCTATAACGGCCTAGCCAGTGTTTCCTCCAAGCCACGTGCTCCTGTGCAGAACTCAAAAACGTGGGGAGATTTGTAAAATCAGAGCTTAATGAATGGACAACGTTTCAACTTTAGTCTAACTGCATGTTGATTGATTTTCAGTATAGAGCTGAAACGGGAAGAAATCTGTCTGGAAATGCAGGTCTGATTAATTTGCGATTAAATGTTATCCGCATTAAATGTTAGCATGGAGTTCAAAGTAGCACCAGACTGGATTTCAAAATAATGGAATGGCATACGGATTCCCACATTTGGCAATGTTTTATTATTCTTCACAAGATCAACTGTAACTTTTCCAGAGACACTATGTGTGTGTGTGTGTGTGCGTGCGTGCGTTCAACAGTATTATAAATTGATTTACAAATGTACCTTTATTTGAAAGCTGTCTGAATTTTATTGATAATTATTGAGTGTGGTTTTGGTATATTTACTCCTTTACCCAACAGCTCTTGCAAAACATTATGATATTTGTTGGTTTGGAGAACAGCAAACAACTGACATTTTAGAGAAATCAAATAATTATATATATATATATATATATATATATATATATATATATATATATATATATATATATATATATATTTATTTTTTTATTTTTTTATTTTTATTTTTTTATAGAATTGTGAACTCCGCTCATATATATGAGGTGCTTCTGATCAAAATAAATTGTTTTAGATCAAGTCTTAATCAAAAAGTGAACAAAAAAAGGTCTTAGACAATATCATTATTTTATTTGTATGCTTTCTTTCCATCTCTCTCTCTCTCTCTCTCTCTCTGTAGGAATGTCATCATACCCCTAACTCAAATTCGAGTATGTGCTGTGGATGTCTTTTATTTTATCAGCGTGCTGGCCTGTGGGTTTCAAGTGAGCATTCTCCTGGACTCCCCATGAACTTGATTAGCTGTTTGGGAAAGTGACGTTTGGACTGAACAGCTCAACTTGGAGAGAGTGAACTCAGTGGGAGAGCTGTCATTCAAGTGTGCTTGAATTCCTGTATTGGATAACACTCCGATAATACAAACCCTTGTTTCCATTTCCATTTGGAATTCCCTGTCATCTGTGAGAGTGAAACTGTTTGACAGTTACCAGAAAATCTTTGAATTAGAGAGCTGTTTTTGTTTATCACACCACTCGATCAAATGTGAACTGAAAATGTGACAGCACTAAGAATGAAACTTGGATCTCCTAAAGATGTACAAGCAGAAAGAAATATTAATATTGGTCTTGGTTTGCTTTTAAAATCATTTTAGAAATGTGTTCCCTGTACAAAACGGTGTTATCTCTGATATGCACTTTGTTTGGGTCACAGGCATCCATAAAATAGTTTAAATATTAATTATGCGAATGAAATCTCTCTTTTTCTATCCCTCAGTGTTTATCTTATTTTGCATAATGCATCCTCTATCTCTCTCTCTGATGCCTTTTTCAATATGGGATACCTCTAATCATATGACAGTGATTTATTAATGAAAGAGTGAGTGCATGGTGTAGAAGAAAATAAAATGAACAGATGTATGGTGCAAGAGACAGGGAGAAGAAAGAAAATTGAGATTGTACAGTGTTAAAAAAATAAATTTTAACATTTAAAGATTACATTATATGCGACTCAGGAATACATTTTGAAAAATATTAGCAAATTATTGGCAACGATGCTACCCTTGGTAGAAAGATAAAAACAAAGGTTCTTAATTGGGAACTAAGGTTCCAAGAAGAACCTTAAACATCCATGGAAAATGCGGAAATAAATTCTTCAGATTAGAGATCATGCTTAGAAATATGTTCTTTTAAGAACTGTTCCATGGAAGGTTCTTTTGGGGAACCTAAAATGTAATGGAGGTAAGATAAACACCAAACCGCCCCCCACCCCACCTTCATTTTTTCTCCTATAGCCATAGATGACAATCTCATCAGCACTTTTGATGAATGGCAATGCTATTTTTAATTTTGTCATTTCATCTGAATATCAAAATCTGTGCGATTAAGTCTGGCAAAACAGTTTTGAGGTTAATTGATTGAATTTTGTGTCTCTGGAAATTAGTGACCTGGAATTGTATTTATTATGTTGAATATTAAAGTGTGTCTGTTTTAATTAATGTTGAATTTGAATTGGCAGAACTGGCACATACGGCCCAAAGTTGCATGTTGTTACTTGTGTTATTTTAAATGTCATAATTATTGTAATTAATGGGCTTATTATTCAGTATTTTCCATAAATGTCCTTTCATTAAAACTTATAGGTTAGTTGAGTGAAATCATTCACTTTGCATTCATAGTGTTACTATTATGACATAGTATCTTCAATTATGGGCAGTTACAAATGTAAATACTCATATGCCTATATAAGTGACAGAAAAAAAAAAATCCTTTTAGATTAATCTCTTTTACCGGGATTCTGCTTTCTCTCCCCATAATGCCCATAATCGCCACCAGAGGGCACTCCTCCCGTCTCCCTTGCTTTCACATCATGAACTTCAATTCCCATAACCCATTGCCTGGACTCGCTAGTGTTTGATCACTTCCACCTGTGTGTCATTTACCTGGTTAAGTCTGCCTTTATAAGCCCTGTGTTTTCAGTTATTCTTTGTTAAGTCTTTTTTGTTGTCATACTGCAATTCTGAGAGCTATTTTGGTTTCCTGTGTATATGTTAGGGATGGGGAAATGAAGGCTCATGAAGCAGTGAGGCTACCCTGACTGTTTCGGGAAAAGATTCAAGGTATCGCGATTGTCAAGAACAGCGCCATCTGGTGCTTATTTAAAATAAAGCAGGCAAGATCGAATCTCTGTCCGATCAAGCAATCACAACACACTCCATCGTTTCAATGCTGTGTGTACAAATAAAAGCCTTACATGTTTGTGTTTAATTTGTCCATTAAATAAATGAATTTACCAATTAAAGTGTGACAATAAAATATGAGCTATATATGTGATTTAAGAAGATCTAATGTAGGCATATTGTCCATACACACAGTGAATAAGGCCATTGTGTGATATGATCATTAAATGTGCTTATGACACTTAGCAATGATAATGCTTGTGTACAGTGAATGACAGAAAAGTGTTCAAGTTTTGAATTATTTTTATTATGACATAAAAGCTGTTTTACAGTGTTGGGGAGTCTATTTCTCCTCATAAGCCCTATTCGGACAGGATTAGATTAACATGGGGACGTCGGGGTAAAGTAATTTTACCTCAGGACATCTGTAATATTAATGGCCAATTCGCACGGGATTAAGACATCTAAGTAAAATTAGCAGAAGTGGGAGGAGTAAATCGCTTTACAGACCACAGTAACCTCCGTGTCTTCATGTGCGAATGACGTTGCTGTTATCACGTGAGCAAACACACATGAGCACCAGTCTGAACTCTGTCTACAATATAATGTTTGTTTTAATAAACAGTTAGATTCAGTCTAACAATTCTGATTGGATTGTGTTGGTAATAGACACTTTCCTAGAGCTAAAATAAGTGTTGTGCCTCTAATAAGTGCTTTTGATCTTTTTGTTTTAAATGATATATGCGGAAAATACTGGACGTTTGCCACAGAGTTGTCCCTCCACCTACAACGCAACCGAATGCTTCAAGCGCCTCAAAGCTCAAAGTTTTTTTTTTTTACTTTTATAAAGGAAATTATGGAATTTTAGCTCACATTTTTAACAGCGGGTCTATTCGAACAGGATTAGTATTACCCCAGGTCATTTTTCCGGACCTTTTTACTGAAGGTAAAAGTCTTGGTAATCTGACATTGTCCGTAATGATTACCGAGATGGCACATTCGGACGGGACTAAAATCACCGAGAATTTCTGGTAATAATTACTTTACCCCCACGTCCCCATGATAATCTTATCCAGTCCGAATAGGGCTTTAGACAGTAGTTCCCCAGTGTTGGGCGATATGCCTAATTTTCCAAACGCCATTTCGTCAGCCTGTGAGATCGCTGATACACGATCTTATCGCGTTGGGGCGGAGCAATCAGTTAACTTATTTGCTAATTTATTTAATAATTCATCAACTTGTTTATTTACTTGTCTGCATCTTTTACTTTTTTTTTTATAATTTACTAGGCCTATTTATATATTTAATATATATTTACATTACTTTTTATCTTGGGAATTGACAGACCGGAAATTGTAGACTAATTGTTGTTCACAAAAGTGCTAATAGCAAAGATGGAGTTGGTTAACAAGAAAAACGTGACATCACCTATTTGGCAGTTTTTTGGATTTAAACCAGATGAGAAAGGAGAGCCCAAGGACATAACGCAAGCAATCTGCAAAGTTTGCATGAAGGTTGTGTCTGTAACAGTCTCAAACGAAAAACTTGTTCGTACATTTGCGAACTCACCACCCCACCGAGGCTGCTAAACTAGCCCCAAAAGAAGCTGCTGCAGTAACGGTCAGCAAAGTTTTAAAGAACTACTTCAGACATTTGACAAACAGTACGAGTTGCCGGGCCGCAAGTACTTTGCTAAAACTGCCATCCCTGATCTGTACCATAAAACGAGGGAGGTCATCGCAAAAGATTTGAAAGTGGTTGATTTTGTCGCTTTGACAACAGACATGTGGTCAAGCATAAATAGACCCCCTACATGGCTGTTACAGTCCATTATATTTCTGAGGACTGAAAAACTGCACGCAAAATGTCTCGAAACAACATTCATCCTGGAGAACCACACTGCAGGTGTACTGTCCGAGGCGCTTAAAGAGGTTGCGCTCGATTGGGACATAGAAGAAAGTAAAATTTCCTGCATCACCACTGACAACGGGGCCAATATTGTTGCGGCCGTAAGAGACCTCAAATGGCCATGGCTAAACTGTTTTGGCCATAACTTGAATGTGGTAGTGAATTATTCACTACAAAAGGAAAAACCAAAAACTGATCGTGCTTTTGGCATCTGTCGTTCAATAAATGGAGCACTCTCTCACAGCTGGCAGAGAAGACGAGAACTCCGCAAGGTGCAGGAACAGCTCAATCTACCTCAAACTCTGCTGATAACGGTACGTCAACGAACAAATCTTAATTCATTGGTTTAATGTTTTCCTAGTAATACCATAATAAATAGCCTAATCCTTTGATAGACTAAATAATGAAAACTTTAATAGCTAGATTAATTCTTCTTCTTTATTATTAAAATTATATTATTGTTATTATTATTGTAGGATTGTGCAACTCGTTGGGGATCAACATATGCCATGATAATAAAAATCCTGGAACTCCCTGCAATCAAACGGGTTTTTGCTGATGACAAGAGTCGTCCCACACTCCCAAACGTAACTTGGCAGGACATTGCGGTACTAGAGGCTGTCAAAGATGGTTTGAAGCCTGTAGCAGAATTTACTGATATTTTATCAGCTGAGAATTACGTGACCGTATCATCTCTGCAGCCGATGCTGTGTCTAATGACGAATATTCTGTAAGAGGAGACGACTGATGTAAAGATGACGGCAGAAATTAAAAGTGGAATCTTGCAGAAACTTCAGTCGAAATATGATGACAGCACACTTCAGTTGTTGCGCAAAGCCACCCTCCTTGACCCACGCTATAAGGTGGACCATATTGATGCCATATTAATGCCATATTGAACACCTTGATGTGCTCAAAAGTCAGCTTGAGATTGAAATGGTAACATTCTGGAAAGAAAAAAACAAGCCACCTGTACGCATCAGAGTGGAGGAGGAGGAGGACGACGAAAAAGAAGTAGATGGTGCAGCAGCAGCTGAGATGCAGCCGGCTAAGCGGCCCAAAACACTGGGACGTCTTCTGGGCAAAATAAAGCAGTCTACTTCCACAATACCCGCAGACCAGCGAGCAAAATTGGAGATCACATCCTACTTGCAAGAGGAAGTCATTGATGGGGATGACAAGCCACTAGAATGGTGGAAAGAAAACGGAAGCCGCTTTCCTTTAATGGCAAACATGGCTAGAAAATACCTGTGCATTACCGCAACCAGCACTCCATCGGTGCAGCGTGTTCAGTGCAGTGGGCAACATAGTAACTCCCCACCGCAACCTTCTCAAACCTGAGAGAGTAAACCAGCTGGTTTTCTTATCAAAAAATCTGTAGGCATGGATGCCTGAATTGCATAAAAATAATTGTTGTTTTAATTGTTTCTGGCCTTGTTTTAGCAATAAGTTTATTCGAGTATCCTACAATTGAGGTGATTCTTTTTGCCGTTTCGTTTTAGTGTTTTCATTGTGTTTTTTCTTTTATTAAAGCCTATTTTGTTATTTATTATTTTAATTTTTTATTATTTGTTTATTTTAATATTTTAATATTATTTTAATGGACTATTTATTTTTGTAGCCCATACAGCGGGCAAGGGCTAAAATAATTATTTTTATTATAAAAATACATTGTCTGCTGACATTTAAGTATCACTGCACTTTAACAAGAAATCTTACTTTAAAGGCCTATGTGCAATATTTTTTGTTCATTGTTGTTCAGTTAAGAAATAAAGCTGCTTTTAGCCTACTTTTTGACTGATTGTTCTGTTCGGATATAGCCTATTATTATAATATAGCAATTTGTCATTGTATTATTAGCCTATAAGTATAAAATAAATTTACATTTATGAAGAAAAAAAAATTGCTTTAGCCTGATGATGATGCCGTTTTCGCCATGGCTCATGTGAATTTGTGACTGTAGGGCTAGGTTGATCACCTTGCAATTAAAATCTGAAACTACACATAGTTTTGTAATCTTTAAAAAAAAAAATTTTTTTCACTGAAGAGTAACTTCTTTTTAAATTTTAAAAGTGCGTGGTGTTGCACTGGCATGCAGCACATAGCATGCGAGTCCAACACCACGCGCTTTGATGGTGATTTGAATTAGGCTAGCAGAATAAGTGCAATTAATGTAATGATGATAATAATAACTATGATTATAATATTTTTATATTATAATCATATCATCTTGAAATCGCTAACAGCTTCAGCTTTCGGCGATCTCTCTGCCTATCGTCAATACACGATACTATCGTCAATCAGAACAACCCTAGTTCCCCATTTATTCCTTTTGTAAAGAATACACACATTGGAAGCTATAAACTCAACATATTCCCAGGTAGGGAAAGGCCATTACTCTTTTTCCCCCATTACGCTATACAAACACTTACACCCTATTACACTACCTAAACACCAAATTACCTAAAAAAAAATGCAAATAAATAAATAGGGACAAATACATTTTGGTAATCTAAATGTAATTTATTGATTAACTTTTAAAGTACAACCCTCTCCTCAAAATACATCAACCAGACTGACTGAGCCAACAACTCGATCTGGAGTTCGAACATTCTGAGACGCAAAGCAAATAGCGCACGTGATTGGAAAGAAAGTGAGGCTTCATTTGTCATCGATTACGTGACTCTTAGAAACCAATACACACCCCAATATGGAGCTTCACTTGAAATGGTCTCGCATGTGCAATACGCGCATCAAAGCTTCAGTAACTGTGTCTCATTTCGTTAAATTTCGAAGGCTGCGTCCTCTGGAGGAGACATCCAGTGTAGGATGCAGTATACGGAGTGTCCTCAATCAGAATTAAACGAGATGTCCTTCGTAGGACACACAGGCAGGAAGTATCTCATTGCTATTGTAGTGGGTCTGAACTCACTTACTAATGGGCCAGATAATAATGATCAGAAGACTGCTTGGGACATGTAGGAAGGCGGCGGTGATACTGACTAACAGGCAGAGATAGAAGGCAAGTTGAAATATAGGCCTTTACTTTACTGTAGTGTTTTTAGTTTTACTTTCCTTGAATATTTTCTTTTTCGACATGAATCACATACCCAAAGAATAACAGAGAAATTACAATAACAATAAATGTATACCCTATTCAGTCAACAGTAATCACAATCACTGTTATTAAACACAAATTAAATCACAATCACTGGTGATATCACATGAAACTCACAAAGTCTTTCAAGTTCAACTTTGTGTCAATTGGAAGAATGATCAGTCTTAACTTTCTCCTATTGTGCTCCTGAGATATTTCAGTCCCATAAACAAAGCTATACAGAACCAGTCTCTGAGAAGTGTTCTCTTACTTGTCTGTAGAAAAGAATAAATGGAAAATTGTCCTTTCCTCTAGATTCGTGATCCTTTCAGGGTCGAAGTGGGAGGCTCGCCATCAATTATGGAAATCCAACTTGGAAAAAAAAATGTTCACACACAATCTGATCACAGGCCAGAATATGCATTCAATATTGTATATCAATAATGATCTACAATTAAATATATTACACCGGGAACAAATTAAATACACATATGCATAGCATTATCAGAGCAAATGACATTATAATCATTTACTTTCACGTCAATTCACGTGTTTCTCTTTTTTTCCACAGGCACGCGCAAACCAAAATGGCGTCAGCGAACGGCAGTGAACACTCAATACACCATGCGGTCTGAACTTAACCACACCGCAAATTAACAATCCGAACCATACTACATCGCAATATAACACTATTTTGTCACCAATGCATGAAACAAATAAAACACTATCACATGAAATGTGTTGTCATTCGTTTTTAAGGCTAATTATAACATTAGTAAACTCACCGATTCAAAATGTAGCTCTGAAGTGCTTGATCGACACAATCACACTGGATCATCCAATATCTTGAATTTACACACTGATTCTTTCAGTTTAAGTGAACTTTAAACAGTTTAAGATTGCTATTTTTCCATTTTCAACTCTCCTGTCAGATCGGATTTTCCTGTCATTCTTTATTTGTCCAGCCTG
Source organism: Pseudorasbora parva (assembly GCF_024679245.1). Taxonomy (NCBI): domain Eukaryota; kingdom Metazoa; phylum Chordata; class Actinopteri; order Cypriniformes; family Gobionidae; genus Pseudorasbora; species Pseudorasbora parva. The sequence goes on from NC_090172.1 coordinate 38,778,106, forward strand.
CGCAACGCGCGATCTGTGAGCAAGGGGGCGGAGCCAACAAATCAACGCTCCGATTGGCTGTTTCTCATTTCTTGAACTAATTCCAAATGCATATATGTTTATATATACATATTTTTATGTATTAGTCTTCTATAATTTCACAAGTATGAATAATAATAATGTTATATTCAAGCAATCATATAAATAAATAATATTTATAAAATAATTATTTAACCAGGGTTACACTATGCCAACAAGTTCCGTCTCATTGCACTCACGCCGGAATATATGAATGAAAATTATTTATAACTTGAAAATGACTATGAAATGTTTCTTGTCTTGACAGCAATGTACTGTTCTAAACGTTTAAAATGCACCAAACTGTTGTAATCCTGTTTACCACAACTATCTGTTTGAGGTAATAGAGCTTAAAAAAAAAAAAAGCTTGAACTACTTAATTTAAACACCACACCTACTGGCGGTGGTGGTGCCGTTTTTTCATATAATATAAAAAATATGATGGTTGTTAACAAAGACGCAAAGAATTGTGGGTGATCTCCATAGACAGTAAAAGAAATGGACAGAGCTATCCCATTGACTTCAACGGCGGCAAGTGATGTCAGTAAAGGAGCACTCACTTCCTGATGGCTGAGCGAACTGCGCAGGCTCAGACTGAGCTTGACGATGTAGATGTGACGTGAGCAACCTGTCTGACAGCTGTAGGTCTTCTAGTAGTTGTGGAAAGTGAAATCTGAATCACGTTGTTTAAATATTTTCTCCCGTTGCTTTTGGCTCACTATGGGCTTCTCCCCATTCTTCTCCCTTGACTTTATCAGACTTTATGTCTCCACGTCCCCCCGACTGTCTCATAGACAGTAAAAGATTGTCTGCGAGCGTCCCCTCAGGTCTATACGGTAATTTCTCAACAGTGCGACAGAGTCGCGTTGGTTATGACGCAATAGTTAGCCTATTTTTACAAAAACAGCTTCTGCGGGGCGATAGTGTAAGATACAAGGTAATGGAGCCTTTTATACATTGTCGTGTTTCTTTATAAATAAACAATGGACAAATGGAGTCTTTAAACGCCTCTGATGTAAAGTTATTCACTGTCAAAGTGACTCAAAAATGAATGGGAGTCAATGGGATGCTAACAGCAGGTGATGGCTTGGTTAGCAATGGCAGCCCCTATGGGTGGAACGCTTTCCGAGCGCTAGATTACCCCCTTGGTTATCTCCAGCCGTGAAGGATACACCTCATGCACACTCCGAATTCCTGTGAAAGAAGGACGCATTTCAAAGGTCGCATTTGGAGTGTCCTACTCACTTTTTTTTAAATGAGATGGCCTTATGACGTATGCACCCTTCAAATGCGACCTCCGGAAGACGCAGCCTTCTGAAATGAGACACAGCTACGGTCATACGTAACATCACTAGTATATGGTTTTGACTTCTTTGTCTGGTTATTTGGATTACCCTGTCTGCCTCTGTTTCCTGCCTGTTGGAAACATTCAAATAAAGTATTCTGTGTCAATGCATATTGAAAAAATTTAAATAAAGTTATTTGCATGAGTGCCTTTTCCTCATTATTGCCTTTTATTCACTTAAGTTAATAGTGTTTGTTCTGTTAATCCATTTATCCTTCACGTTGGATTCAACAGAAAATTGCAAACTACAGCACACATTACAGGCATTGATCAACAAATATATGTGCTTTATGTCTAAAGTATACCATAGAACAACTCCTTGATTTATAATATAATTTGCACGTGTAAAACCCTCACCCTCTCATTTCTGTCAATAGGGGGGAGGGGTAGATGTGAGGGAGGATTTTTCAGGCGTGACTTTTTACTGCGCCGAGTCAAAGTACTCTCAGTAGTGCTATTCCGCCATACATTATAGTTCTCCTATTTAACCCGCTAAGAAAAATCCCACGTTTTATTTTATGTCACCATACTAGGTCATCAACTATTCGTGTAGCTGTATTTAAATAGGGAAAACGTGGAGGTGTTTGGTCGCTTCTAACTTGATCTCTGTTTGGTACCATAGTGAATGAACTGGGCTTAATGGGCTAAGCTAAATGCTATCAGATCGTCACCGCTCGTCCAACATGACATCATGACGCACTAAGATGAAAGAGGTATGTATCAACTCATTTTAGTTAAGGGAATAACATAGTTTAATATGAAAAAACGGTGAAGTATCCCTTTAAAATATAATCTGCATGCACAATAAACTACAGTAAAATGTATTTTAATCTCTCAGAAAGGTTTTTGCCGGTTTTAATAAAATGTTATTTAATAAGAGTAGCTAGTCATACATTTCCAGTAGCCTACATTGCTGACTTGCATCACCAACTCAATTATCAGAATCCTCTGCAAACTTCAACAGATGTTTGAACCGGCTTGTTCGTGTCCTTTTGAAGCCTCAGTAATCCTCTGCAAACTTCGACAGCTGGTTGAACCGGCTCTTTCCGTTCTATTTTAGTCGGACGTGCTACTTCGGCTTTTTTCTTCATCATCAACCTGGAACTAAAGTTCGATTCACTTGGATTAATGAACCGGCTCAACCGGTTACTTGCTGAGAACCGGCTCAAAAGAATGATTTGTTCAAGAAGTTAACATTACTACTAGAGTTGGGTATCATTTGGGTTTTTTACGATTAAACAGTGCCTGAACCGATACTTTAAAAAAAAAGAGCAACAAAACGACGGTGGATGACATTAAATAATTGCTTTTTGTAGATTTTTTTAAATTCTTTAAATTAAACGATTTATTAAAAGTTTAAAGTATTCTTAAATATATAAATAGATACAAAACACAATTTACTTAAATTCACAGTAAAAGCTAAGCCACCTAACCCAACTACAATAGGCCTAATTTAACACTAAATAACAGTTGCAGCACTAGTTTTTTTTTCATTTTTATTTTAAATATATTTACAAACTTGTTACCAATGTCATGAGCTATCTGATATTCTGATTTTCAAATATGAGTAAGTGAATGTGTTTTGCCATAATGATCATGTTAGTTGATCTATAATGTGCGATGGGCGCCGCCATGTTAGTTACATAACATAAATTCATCCTCATCTCACGAAATACATGAAAGTAAGTGACTGGTTGACTCAGAGAAGAATAGAGTAAACTATATAGTAACTTATTTAATGTGTGTCTGATAAAACGCAGTCAAATTATAACAGAAAGGTGTTATTGCCAAGGTGTCAGAAAGGTGTTATTGCCAATTCTATAGACATCAGCGTGTTTTTGCAGCTACTTCTGTGCATTTCAATTTCTGAAACCTAAAATAAACATGACGTGGTTGAAAACACTGAATAGTTGTGATATGTGACGAGTGCTTCTGTCTCTGGCTTAGCGCCAGCCATAGCGTGAAAGCACATTTGATGGCACTGAAATGAGGAACCGAAATCTGAGTTTTGATTCGGTCTGGTAAATACTGGTTATGTGGCTATATTGGCACCAGGTTTCGGTACCTATAATCACTACCTTGTCCTGTTCTAATTGGATTTACAATTCTGGATTACTCCTTAATAAATGACTGCGTTTGGATCCTTAACCTGTGTGTTTCAGAGCAGTTACATGTCAAAAGACTTAGACGATGGATCCAGCAGTCTGTTTAATCCAGCTTCGTCAAAGCATCTTTGAGGACCACACCAGAAACTTTTTGGACATGGCGTATCACCCAGACTTTCCGGACTTCAATCTCGTTTGACTTTTACTGCCATAAACTCAATAATAATTTTCAATCCAATCCAAATGTTCAGTCCTTGAGGGTCACTGGCTGAGCTTCTTCACTTCATGGCCGCCAGTCACTAGGCATTTGATACTGGCTTCCAGTGTGGCAGATGATGTCAATGTGAGCAGCCGGAACAGTAAAGTGAGTAAACCCTAATCTGGCTTGTGTTTCCACTGGTAACAGTACTCTTACTTGATAGGCGTGATGTATGCCGGAAAGTAATGATCAAAGTCATTCTTGCGCAAAGAAAGCAACACAGTAAACAACAGCAACAATAATGGGGGACATACAGCAAATCTTTTTCTTGCTTCTTAGCATGTGGCTGTTTGTCACAAGACAAAAAAACAGTTTTCCAACGGTATTGTTTCAACTGTATATAAAAAAAAATGTGCCTCATTTTATAATTTCCCTTGTTGCATTCAAGTGACGATTCTCTGTCAAACATTCACCGTTCTGAAATGAATCTAGCTCCACGCTTTAGGTACCAGGCTACTTTGCTAGGTACCCCAAAGGAAGGGTCTCAAAAAAGTGGTTCGGTATTATTCAGTATTTTGGTACCATTCACAACTTTTGACAATCAAAATGGTAATAATTGCGTACTGTACTGACCTGTACTGTATTGTAACTTAGAATAAAAAACAGAATGCAATGATGTGGAGGTTTCAAATTTCAATCTTTTTTTTCAGAATACAATATAGATGACATCAAATGTTTAAGCTAAGAAAATGTACAACTTTAAGGGAAAAACAAGTAAATCAATTTAAAGGTGTCATGAACTGGCTTTTTAATTTTTTTATACTGTTGTCTGAGGTCAACTAATGACGTTTGTGTGTGTTTTGCATTCCAAAACATCATCAAACAGGGGTCGACATTAATGCTTGTCCGCTTGTCCGGGACAAGTGGATTTTTTGAAGGGAGAAGTGAAAAAGAATTTTACTTGCCCGACGGACAAGAGCCTTATTAAAACAAAAAATAACTAGCAAATCACCAAAATGCAAGAATCCATTATGGCGATTGATAGTGGTGGATAATAATATATGATGAACTGACGATAACAAGGTAGCACTGTTGACGCTCGTGCAGCCTCTCGAGGAGAAATTACAACTCTAGAGCGTTTAAGCTGTTTCCTGAATACCATATGACAGTTTCATAAACAATTAATTAACATTCACTTACATTTACATTCACTTAAAGCCATTTACATTTTAGATGCAATATTGAGAGCTTATGTTCGATTTCAGCAGCGAAAATCGTTCACACACAGAACCGTAATGCGCCTCACAGCAACAAGTGTGTTCCTGAATGATTCAGTGTTTGAATGAATCGTTTGAATGAACGACTCAATGGCTGACTCATTAAGATGGCCACCTGCTGCCACCTTCTGGAGGTTTAGTTTCATGTTTAAACATACTTTCCAACATTTCTTATGTGTATTCAAAACTACAAAATCAACATAATTTAATGCAGTTGTAATTTTTCAGTGTAAATTATTTAATTTTATTGTTAACAGCCCTTATAGTGTCTTAATGTAATTTAATGTATTGATCAAATTTAACAATATACAATTAAACCTGAAGCATAGCCTATATTTAATAAGATTAGGGGGGAAATGACCTTTATAAAAGGTAAAAATATCACAAAATTTGAAATGATTCAGTAAAAATTCACAAATATGCAGATTTAAATATGTCAAAGCTGATTGAACACTGGTGAGAATATTGCTTCAGAATAAATTATAGTTAAAACACACACACACACACACACACACACACGCAAAATAAAAAAAAATCGAACTTTTTCCGGACAAGCAATTTTTTTACTCGGACAAGTGAATGAATGATTTACTTGTTAGAAGGACAAGCACATGAACATGCTTAATGTCAAGCCCTGATCAAACATTAATAAGTAATAGACTATTTTCTACACTGTTTTGAGGCTGTCTTCTAAACGCTGGGTTTTGATGGGCGTGACGCACTGGAGACTTGGAAGTAAACGCCCACGGCTAGGATTGGCTAAGATTTGCATATTTAATGAGCTCAACTACGCTGTCATAGCCCCTGTCAGTTCAGTTCACATGAGGGAGGGGTTATTTGAAAGCGGTAACCGGACTGATTTCGTCTTTATCAAACAAACACAATGATTTATTTCTCATCTACCCGCGATTGATTGGACTATTATTTTTGTATTACATGGCCCGCACGATCGGCCGATATAAGCGCAAACCGCGCGCACACACATAGGCCTACACATGCACGAGCGTGGCCTTCAAATGTCACGTCGAGAGAGAACAGCAGAACAAAAGGAATATATTAGGAGATTCATCGGCTGGCCGACGGGCTTTTGTTTTGTAGAAAACGCACAGCTCTGAGACGTTTGGCTTTGCGAGCCCTGGCGAATACGTGTCTGAGTCCAGCGTGCTAAAGGTAACTTATGCTCTGTAAGACAAGTACACATAAGCAAAACGATCTATAACAATGCAATACTATTACATATATTAAAAAGAACACGTTTTACTCACATAAGTGTGTTGCAAGATTCCTCCTGTCGGATCCAATATAGAAGAATAGCATTGTGACTGTGAGATTTGTTTACAAACGATCCCGCGGTGAAATAAGTGAATAAGGGGCCTGTTCTTCGTACGTCGCTAACTCAGTTAGCTGGATTTAATTGTTGACGATTTGGCTTGATCTCGGATTGTTTGGTTCTTCGAAGCTCATCCTGGTCTTGCTGTCATAGCAACAGGTCGGTTAGCTTAAACCTGCTTGTGAGCAGGCTTATTTAAAGGGGGGGTGAAATGCTGTTTCATGCATACTGAGCTTTTTACACCTTTAAAGACTTGGATTCCCATCCTAAACATAGACAAAGTTTCAAAAACTAATGTTGGACGTTTGATGGAGTATTTCTGTGTTAAAAATACTCCTTCCGGTTTCTCATAAGTTTCGGCGAGTTTTTTCCGAGTATGGGTCTACTTGACGTTAAATAGATCGGAAGGTCCTTGTATGGGCCGTACGGGCTCTTCTCCCGGTAGGGTGCGCGTGCGCGTAACTAGAGGGAGAGAGAGGAAATGCACGGCGTAAACAGTCTCTCAGGTGCAGATCCAGTAGTCCGTGAACACTTATGACGCGCCGCGCTCCACTTTATTCCTATATGGGTGACGTCGAGCGACTTCAACGCTTCAGCACAGCATTCCGGGAAGGCAGCGCTGCATTTGAACCGATTTGAACGCAGAAATGACGGGAAGCTTCAAGGCATCGCTTCAGTCGCGTCGCAAAGTGGATTTCCACGGTCACTGCTGTCACAGGACTTCACCAAATCATACCAAAGAAGTGTGTTTTTGACAGAGCGGTCCCAGCGATAAAGGTTCGGTCCTTGGAAGCAGCCGGTGAGTAGATCAACTTCAAATGTCTCTGCTATTGGCTACCGTCGCATGAGTAAACATCAGTAAACGATACGATCGCGTGCTTCGTCATTCAAATGCGCTAACGGTTACTCCATTGTTGTTCTGTATAACGTTAAACTATTCTGACTCTGACGTGCAAAACCGTTTTGCTTGCTACCTCTAAGGTCTAACGTTAGTCACATACAATAGTCCATAAACCAAATCATGTCCTCATAAACTGCGCGTAAAGACACACAAAGGCCCCTAAATACAGTACATACCACAGAGACGGACATCCTGATGTTGCCGTTTCTCCTGTTCAATTTATTTCAGCCTCAGATTTGATTGTGGATCATTATCTGTATTAGCTGAGATAGCCATGGGTTTCTCCACGCTTGAGGATGTCACCGCTTTGTGCACATTCGTCATTCTTTAGCTCCGCCCACAAGATACGCCTCCAGGCGCTCGGTTTTTTCCGGAAAGACTCGGTACAGCCCATATTTCTTTTATAAATATGATAAAACTAAAGACTTTTCGGAGATATGAAGGATGCAATACTAGTCTATAGGTACTCAAGATTGACATGAGATTGACTGAAACTGAGTGTTTCACCCGCCCTTTAATGTAAACAGGATTAGATTACATCTTGAGGTGAATCTGTCCCAGCCACTGCTACTTTATTATAAGAGTTTATTACTGAACCAGGGGCAATAATAATTTAAAATAATAATAAATATAAATGTTTATTTGAAAATAATATTTTAATGTTGTGTAAAATTTGTGTTTAATACTATAGATAGACACAGTCACTTGGTTGAGAGATTTATTTGTGAATTGTGATGGAATGATTACTTTATAGATGTATTGGAGGTTTACACACATTGTGCAGTTAATCTTTGTTTTTTGTTTTGTTTTTATTGCCAAAATGACTGTTCGCGTGCATATGAGACGCATTTTATGGCGTATTATACATACGAATGAAGAAAATGAATAAAATGTGGCTTGGATCCATTTCTTCTTGTGTATATGAAATTTTCCCAAAATAATAAAAAGTTGTACAATAAAGGTGAAGTTATTATTATCACGTTCATTGGAATTATATATACATATATCAAAATTATTTAATTTAAATATAACATTTGTTTTCCTTCTAATGAAATTTTCAATGTCCACCCAAAAAATCTTTGTGTATATACAATCACAAAGAGATCAATAATAGATTATTTTTCTATTCAATCAATAATCAATATCTAAATTAAACCTCTCTAATACATTTTTAGCTGGATATATACCATGTAAAATTTTAAATGTAACTTCTTTTACTTTATTATTTAAGCAGTATGCTTCACAAATACACCAAGCTTTATTCCAGTTTATATTCCTAAATACACTGTTCCATAATAAACTTTTATGAGTAGCTGTTTCACCTGTTATAATATCCCTAATATGTTTATTAGTACAACTGTGTTTCAGAATGTCAATGTCTTATTAGGTATTAATGAGTGAGTCATTGAGTCGGTTCGTTCAAGCGGCTGATTCGTTCATGAATGAGGCAGTCGTTTACGAACAGGTCATTGAATCTTTGATTCAACCGTTTCATTCAAACGCTGAATCATTCATTAACACACTATTCCTGTGAGATGCGTTGGGGTTCTGATGTGGAAAAATGATCTGATCTTGGAAACTGTCTTGAAATCAGTGTCACATTTTCAGTCGTGATGGTATTGATCAGCCCTGAAACTGATCAGAAAATGTAACGAAAATGTAACGAAACGCTGTAGAAATGTAGTGGAGTAGAAAGCAAAATATTTGCTGCAAAATGTAACGAAGTAAAAGTAAAAAGTATGCACTATTGATGACTATCTACTTAAGTAAAGTACAGATACGTGAAAAATGTACTTAAGTAAAGTAACGAAGTATTTCCCAAGCTCAAGGGAAAGTTGATTTCTCAATTCATCACCCTTTTAAATTAGTTAAATTTCATGGCATCAACACATCTCAAAAAAGTTGTCTGGAGTCTGATGAGACAAGTTGCTCAAGTTTAGGAGGAATAGGAATGTTGTCCCATCTTCCTCTTTATGATACGCCAAATGTTATATGGGTAAAAGATCTGGACTGCAGTCTGGCCATTTCAGGACACGGATCTTTCTTTTATCCAGCCATGCATGATGTTACAATTGATACAGTATGTGGTCTGGCATTGTCATGTTGGAAAATGCAAGGTCTTCCCTGAAAGAGACGACGTCTGGATGGGAGCTTATGATGTTCTAGAACTTGGATATACTTTCCAGCATTGATGTTGCCTTTCCAGATGTGTAAGCTGCCCATGCCACACACACTCATGTAACCCCATACCATCAGAGATGCAGGCTTCTGAACTGAGCCCGGATTACAACTTTGTTCTTGTCCTCTTTAGTCCGGATGACAGGGCGTCCCAGTTTTCGAAAAAGAACTTCAAATTTGGATTCTTCTGACCACAAAACAGTTTTCTACTTTGCCACAGTCGATTTTAAATAAGCCTTAGGCCCAGAGAAAACGCCTGCGCTTCTGGATCATAGATATGGCTTATTTTTTTACCTATAGAGTTTTAGCAATCAATGGCGAATGGCACAGTGGATTTCTGGAAGTATTCCTGAGCCCATGTTGTGATTTCCACTGCAGTAGCATTCCTGTATGTGATGCTGTGCCGTCTAAGTGCCCGAATCCAGTATGGTTTTCAGGCCTTGACCCTTATGCACAGAGATTGTTCCAGATTCTCTGAATCTTTGGATGATATTATGCACTGTAGATGATAACTTCAAACTCTTTTTCAAGCTCTTTTTTTCTTTTTTTCCTTTCCGATATTGCTCCACTATTTTTTTCCGCAGCAATGCAAGGTCTTCCCTGAAAGAGACAGGGAATTGTTGATCCTCTGCCCATCTTGACTTCTGAGAGACACTGTCACTCTAAGAGGCACTTTTTATACCCAATCATGTTACCAACTGACCCAATAAGTTACAAATTGGTCCTCCAGCTGTTCCTTTTATATACATTTCACTTCCCAGCCTCTTGTTGCTACCTGTCCCAACTTTTTTGGAATGTGTAGCTCTCATGAAATCCAAAATGAGCCAATATTTGCCATGACAAATATTATACAAATGACGTAAGATTTTTTAATTATTGCATTCCTTTTTTATTCACAATTTGTACAGAGTCCCAACATTTTTGGAATTGGGTTTGTACTTAGCTGGCACAGTAAATTGATTTTCATGTATATATAACTACAAGACCTGCAACATGACATCATGACTTTGCGTAAACATACACGCCACTTTCTAAAGGCAAGTGGCGTGTTATCTATACGCATTTTGAGCTATCCGGGTGTATGTGTAAGCTGTGTGATTCCGCGTGTACGCCTAAATGAACCATCATCTCCGCGTGTATGTCTACGCCGTGTGATTCTGCGTGTATGTCAACGCCGTGTGATTCCGCGTGTACGCCTAAACGCACCATCATCTACGCGTGTTCTATCATGTATTTACATCTACGCGTGTTTTATCATATACTTACAAATAATATTTAATGTTTTATAGTCACAGCACATTCACCTAAAATATTAAGTAAATTTTAATCTGAAATGCAAAGTGCATTTGAAAATGCGCACAGATTTTTCGCAAAGATCCAACTTGTTCAGTGGTGGCAGAGATGGTCATTTTGGGATGTTGCTTTTATGTGGCTGACTTATTCTCAATAAGTTTTAACTTTTCATTGAACGTGAGTTTTAATCACAATAACGGTAGCCAACGCTACATAAGTTCTTATTGAGAATTAATAGAGTTTTTTTATGTCACCATTATGGCGATTAGTGTTTTCTTTAGTTGGGCAGTTTGGCGACGTTTTAATGTTAGTGTTTCTCTCACTGCTGTGACTGAGTTTGCTATGGCAAGAAAAGCAGAGAAAACATGATCAGATGCTTTTGGCCGCTTGATGATCAGAATTTGATCATTGTGTAGTGGCTTAATTCACCAATCTTATACGTGAATATGAGCAATATACTATTAACCTTGTTTTATTCTAGAAAAGATCCAGCACAGTTTTAACCAGAAAAGTTGAATACATTGTATAACAGACTGTACACTAAGCACTTTGAACACCTGCAAGCTTTTCTCACACACAGATATCAAGATTCAGCCTAAGAATCTCAACAATGGTGACATGCTTCATGCCACAATGCATTCTGGGTGCATCATGCAAAATTCCCGAATGCATTGTGGCATGAAGCATGTCACCGTTTAAATTTTAATTTACTTGATTACTTTTAATAAATACAACCTGCTAAGTTACATATAATTAAGTAGCATTTACTAAATGTCTTAGCAAATGTTACATTTATAGTTAAGTACATTTTACTTGATACTGGCAAGTAATGTGTACTTGATATTACAGCAGTAAAATTTACTAAGAAAAATTGAGTGCAAATTGTTACAAAGATTTTATCAAGTAAATCCTACAAGTTGTTTTTATTAGTGTATTTATTGCAAAAACGGACCAAAAATAGTATAAAAGTGTTAACTCATGTTGCATTCCAGGTCTTCTGAAGTCATACGATATCTCCATGTGAAGAACAGAGTTGATATTAATGTTTTAGTCATTGAAATGATGATCGCGTACCTTTGTGAACAGAACACATGCGCACTCGTTAATATTTCTGATTCAAATGATACACGAGGCGAGAATGATGAGAATGATGCGATCGGTCAAGAGACACACGAGAGCCAATGGCATTTTACAATCAAAGCTGACGTAATGACGCAATTGGTCACGAGACACACGACAGCCAATGCTGTCAAAGCTGACCTGACGTCTCTTCTTCTTCACAAATGGGTAGGTTTAGGGAAGCGTTTGAGTTACGCGTTCAAAATGTGTCTGAATATGTGTCCACAAGGTAAATGGATTTATAAACATACTAAATTATGTTTTTTTGAAAATGTAAAAATGCAGAATGTTTCTTGTGATGGGTAGGTTTAGGGGCTGTGTGTATATGATGGGTAGGTTTAGGGGCTGTGTGTATATGATGGGCAGCTTTAAGGGCTGTGTGTGTGTGATGGGTATAGGTTTAGGGGCTGTGTGTATATGATGGGCAGGTTTAAGGGCTGTGTGTGTGTGATGGGTAGGTTTAGGGGTAGGGTCAGTGTAGGGGGGTAGAAAGAAACGGCGTTGATAAACACACTAAAAAGCGATTATGCGTCTTTATAGCACGCCAAAATGGCATACGAATTGGCGTGTCATACATACGCCATTTCATGAGATCAGTCTGAGACCAGTATGTTTCAATGTGATTTCAAAATCATTACAAAAATAAGAAGTTAGAATTAATCAAGGAAACTGTAAAGGAAACGACTAATTGTTTACAGATGAGGTCATGTGGGCTACCAGTGTTAATCGGATACATGCATATTTGTGGAGGCAATCTTAAAAGGCCCTTTAATTGATACATTCATAGAGGCTGTCTTAATTTGGAGAGACAGGAGCAGCTCTGTCCTCAGCTCTCCGGAGTTCAGCCATCTCAATCACACAGATGTTAGCTCAGGGACTGGTTTAGCCAAAGGTTAACATTTAAAGCACAAAACACACAGAGAGATTGAAAATGAGTGCAGGCGTCCAAACCAAAGAGGGACACATTAGCTGAACCACAAACATAGGCATCTTCTGCCAAGAACATAGTCATATTTGCTCTTCTGCCACAGGCCTGTGTTCCATATTTAGGTTATAGTCATAATTTGTAACTTCTTACTGTTAATTTAACATCTAAAGGCCTAAGACATGAATTGGCATATTTACTCTAATCCAGAATTATATATTGGAAGACATCAGTCAATGTAATGTAAAGCATTTCACCCATCCATAAGCAGAGTGTCCCTGACAAAGTGGTTGACTGCTGTGTAGTTCATCGGGTATCAATGGGATAGAAAGATTTGCTGCAGTAAAATTGGGACACAGATGCCCGACAATCTCTACGGAGTCTTTGACAGCCACGTTCTTCCGTAAGACCAGAGGCAGCCACCGAAATCACGGGCGAACAAGAGGAACGATGACAAGCCTGTGATACACACTTCCACTCTCGCACGGCATACTTTGATTTCCTGCCCCATGGTGATAGTAGGGATTTTACAATATATGCATTCTTACACAGTTTTTCTATCCCCATCCTTCAACCAGCCTCCGTTCCTCATTGTTACAGGCTAAGTTATGTATGACAAACGCCTTGGGCAGAATCACCATCAAAGCGTCAGATGGGGGGGGAATTCAGCATCTCTAAGCTTCTTACAGATGACACATGTCACGTTTTGAAGTGCGCGGGGGATGAAAGTAGCAAGGAAGTGACGGATTTCGGCACGGACAGTTTTCTTGTGTGTCACAGCCATCACCAGTAGAATCGGCGATGGAACTGGACTGGCAGGTCGGGGATTCGCTGGCCGTCTGGGCAGCTGTCTGTGGGACAGGATCTCTGGGGCCTGAGTGTCAGACGTACGTCTGGTTCACCTGTTCTGCCCGCTGTGCAACCCCCGTAATGACATGCTGTTACTGATCTGAGCACCAACATGAACACTTTGGCTTCTGCAGCACGGGTGACACCTGGCCATTTCAAATGAAAAGTCACACTCAGCTGTGTTTCCACGTATTTAGGTCTGTCTGTACTATTTGCAGCATAATGTTGATTACCTCAAAAAATTATATAGACTTTTTCCCCCTTTTCTTTAACAAAAAAAGTTATGGTGAGGCACTTACAAAAGAAGTAAAAAGGGCCAATGTCTGGGGAATTTAAAAGCAGAAATGTGAAGCTTATGATTTTATATAAAAAAAGGAAAGAAAATTTTCTGGCATCATATAATGTTCTCATGGCAGCAAAGTTTCCTGTGTAGTGCCCCACTGTAACCCAGGATTTGGGGGGAAAGATTTTTTTGAGAATATTAACATTGTCTCAAGAGCGGTCGTTTGAGCTTAAACTGTTTTGAAAGCGGAATATTCCTTTAATTTAATTTCATGTTCTTTAAAACTGACCAGATCTCTCATCTTGAAAAGTCTTCATTTAAATTTTAAACCTTTAAAAGAGTGTTTTTATTTTTATTTTTTTATGTACAGTATGTATCGAAACAATTAGGATGGAGGAAAAAAAACATACAATACTGAAAAAGTTTCATCCAACACTGCTCACTGAGAACATATTCCTCTTGGGATTGTGCACACTGCATCAGGAACTTCAACATTTGAAAAGTTTTGTGTATAAACAAGAGATTTTCTTTTCTTTAAATGAGGAGAAGGGATCTGGAGCCAATGCATGCTTAATGCAGCTCCATCTTTTCTCCTTTAAAATACAGCAATGTCAAGCATTGCTCTGCACGGCTATACATGTGTCTGTACAAGCCAAAGCCTGGTATCAAAAAAAAGGTGGGAAAAAAAGTTGATTCATAGCAGAACTTCTACCTGTTAGGGCTGTGCGGCGTCTCGTAAACAACTTACAGAATCACAACTTTAAAAAGTGGCCATGCCTTTCGACAGCAACAAACTCTGAAGTGTTTTTTTTTTCGCCGGTGTCTTCTCTCCTCTTCTCTGTCTATGTCTTTATTGTTGCTTGATATGTCACCACTGTCTACACTCTCTTGCTTCACATGCTTTCCTTTAGATTTTCTCTGCCATAAATTATTCACCATCCTGTGTCTTTTCTCACTACCTGCACCTCCATTGTCTAGGTACCCATCCAGGCTTCTGAAAGGCCTTTTGCTTTGAGACAGAGTTTGTGAAAGGGAAAGTTAGAGCAGCGATGACAACCACCTTCTAAGCAGCAGTACTTGCAAAAGATATCCTGCACTACCTTGCACATCCAAGCCGAGTCTGGGAAAGATGAATAAATAAATAAAAAAATAAATAAAGCGGATGTATTATTTAAGATTACTATCCAAATACGGCCTTAAATAAAAATTCCACAACAACACAGCATACAAATTAAGCACAGAGAATCCTGCGTTTTTATTTCGGGTCGCGTTCTTCACATTCATAGCGGTAATATAAATAAGGTGACAAGCGAGCTACAGAGCATTGTGTGTTTCACAAGATTCCCCCCAGTGAGGGAGACAGAGGGTGTCTATGTAAATCGCCATATGAAACTGCATATGATTACTGTCCAGACACTGGAGAGGTGACCTGATCCCAATTAATCACAGAAACCCAGAGAGAACTGTCAAGTCTCATCTTCATCTCCCTGTCACAGTTCCATTCGATCTCTCTCTCTCTCATCCTCCCCTCCCTGCCTTCACGCTCACCTTTATGAAAACCCTCTGTTTGACAGATTGCCGGGTACTAGGCCTCCCTTCCCCCTCCTTTCCCCTTATCGAGCAGTGACAGCGGGGGTTAGGGTGGTAGGCATCCCTGGGAGGGTCTGGAACAATGCTGGAGCCCACACTCACACCCACATTTCCCTTCAAAGACCTCTCTCTCTTTCCTCAGCACATCGGCGGCCATGCTGAGGAGCCAGTGAACTAACACAGCGATGAGATCAAGTGAGAGCTTTCAAGAGAAGCCTCTTATTTATTCTGTCTGTGGCGCAGTGATTCTTCCTCCCCTCTTTTCCACCACTCAGATCCTCATGCGATAAAGGAAGACAAGCCAAAGTACTGAAGCTCTCGCACTTCCTCTCCCAGCTTCCCTTTATCTGATACCACCCTACCCATCTCTCTGTCTTGCTTGCTGTCTTTTTTTTTTTTTTGCATTCTCTTTCTCATTTTCTCTCACTATCTATTAGGTTTCAGAGTTATTACTCCTAATAAGAACGGAACTTCTGCTACACATTATTTTGACAGCGTTCAAGTCATAATGAAGGACAGTGCAAAATTATATGGAAAAACATGTGCATAAAATAATCCATAAAACATGGCAAAAACGAATATTAATAATATTTTATAGAGCCTAAGATTTGACACTGCAGTGACACCCAAAATAAGTGCATACATCTGGCAAAAAACAAATCACGTCACTGGTGGGATGAAGTTAAGGCCTACGTCCTAGGCATGATCCTCAGGCATCACTGCAGTGACCGTCTGAAGCATTCACATTGATAGCAGATGAGAACACCCATTGATCCAATGCTATGAGGAGCCAAAAACAGTCCAATATGCAGAAATGGTCGCTGGAGGAAGGTGAACAGTGTGCAGGCTGCAGTGGAGTTTGGTTATTTTACACATGGCCTACAGCCTATTGGGAAGCAATGGGCAATGAAAAGAAGATATCAGAGATACAACAGGCTGTTTTATGGAGCCTTATAAGGCTGTTAATCAGAAGTAAATCATTCCCTGAACATGCTTCTTGGAAAATGACTGAGTGGGTCATTTGAGCAAGGGTCTGAAGCTGGATGTCAAACCACCCAATGACTCCAGACTACAGCACTAATTAAATTAAATTAAGTTAATTTGAGTGAAAAGGAAAATATTTATAATTATCCTACTGAGCTATTTTAACTGAAAACAACTTGCACTGACAAATCTTAAAATATGTAATTTCATTGTTTTGTCTTTTCGCACACAAAAATGTTTTTTTCTTCTTCTTCTTCTTCTTCTTCTTCTTCTTCTTCTTCTTCTTCTTCTTCTTCTTCTTCTTCTTCTTCTTCTTCTTCTTCTTCTTCTTCTAAGAAACGTTTTTAAAAGCTAAATTTCCTAATTTAACTAAGGCCTAATCCTGGCTTACATCTACACTATGTAACTTTTCCGTCCGCTAGAGGGCACCTATTCAAAACAAAAGCATAGTTTGATGATGCCAAGTTTGAGCTCAGAATTTTGGGACGTGGTCTTCACCTCACAACCAGGGGAAAAGAATCGCGATAGGGATCGGGCAGAAATCATGTTCATAGATGTGGTTATTAAGAACCAAATGCTGAAGAATCAGAGCAAGAACGCTGGAGCGTTTGTTACACAACACACGGCTCACGAGCGGCGATACTTTTATTATGACAGTACACCTGGTCACCTGAGCCATTTCCACTTTTCCTGTATGAGGTAACACAGCTCTGTTTATCATATATTAGATACATTTAAGTGTGTTTAAAATGATGTTATGATGTTACTCTGTAAGTTCGCTCCAAGCCTTCAGCACTCCTCTTCAGCACAGAAACTGAGCCTCCATCACCCCCAGTTGACCGGTCCCAGTATAGGTCCCTCTGTGTTTTCTAATGGACGCGAGGGAGGCAAACTAAAAATGCAATTACATTTCAAATATTTTTCCCCACAGTTAGTTTATGTCATTGTAGGCAGTTCTCATCACAACGATTTCATTTTTTAAGTGTTCGTTTTTTAAATGAGTTTAGTTTTAGTTAGTTGTTTGATGCTATAAAAACGGGTGTGTGACGTCATGATTGACAACTGATATTGACGTCTTCTCTGAGAGTTGTCACTGAGGCACTAACGACTTTTTTAGCTTTAGCTTTAATTTCTAAATTTCCATAACTGTTTATTTCACAACAACATAATTAATTATTCTGCATCTGTGACAGTGTGGGCGGGCTTTTGATATCGCGACTGTACTTCCTGGTCTCTACTGCGCAGACTATGGTCCCAAGATGTCAGCGCCGTGCGGGGTGTCTAAATGCTTTAACTCTGGCCAGCGGAAACGGAAAAGTCGCATCATCCATATTTTTTACGGTCTATGGTTCGCTCAGTGGCTGCTGTGACACCTGTTGCACACTGCTAAGAGTAAAGCATTTCTGCAGAATAAAACCGAAACCGAGGGTAACGCAGACATGACGCAATTAACAGGCGACTACCTTGGTTAAAATAGCGATTTTCTCACAATTTACAAATAGTTGGAAACATTTGGGAGATTCTGGGAATGCATTCCCAACTTCATGGAGAACTGGCATTGTTAAAAACTAACATTAACCATTTTAAAGTTTATCTTTTTAGATAATATTTTGATATTTTGCTTTGGCTTTAATAGTTACAACAGCCATTTATTTAAAGGAATGTGAAAGACTGCCTATACATGAATGGAAATGTAAAACATGGGCACACAAGAAGGAAAGAATAAACTCACCATATTGTTGTACTGCTATAGCTACTTATGCTAATTACACCAATCATCTTGTCAAGGCTTTGAATGATGTCTGTGAAAGAAGGGGATATGATGTCACATTTCAGTCATATGTTGTGATCTCTCTATTATTTTTGCTTGCAATCAAGAAAAAAAAAATGAAGTTTAGCATAAAATGACAAAGGATGGACTCAAGATGGAAGATGATCTCATTTAATGCCATTCTTTCCCTTCAATACAGGCCTAATGAGCGCCATCTGTCTGTGCTATCATTTTCTGCGCGGTGACATGTATTCCCCAGTTCTTTACATTCTTGATTTTAGTCAAGATCAAAATAGCTCAAACGTGGATGAAAGTGGCATTCGACATATAAAAGTCACGCCTTAGCTTTGTCTTGATTTAACGTGATATCACCATTTGGGTATTCCCTTTGAAATCGGAGAACTGGCATCTGCAGAAATCACAGAGGAAGTCAGGAGACTGCATATCACATGCTGTTATATCTCCATTGCTCGAGCAGCTGTTCATGAGACTTTTATCCCAAACTACTTCCATCTCTTCAATTGTTCCCCATGTAACTTGGCGCAGCCAACGAACTCCACCCTCAAGACATGTTGAGTTAATATTGTAAAAATGTGTTTTTCTGTTGCCGCTGTTGACTCGGAGTGTACATTTAACTGTATCGTTTTTTGTTACGCAAAACCAAAGGCTACGGGAAGAGTTTAAAGTACACTTTTGTACATCTCACCTCAAATTAGGTGGAACACAGAGTGTATCTGTCATCATTTGAGAAGGAAACTGCTCTTGAGAGCAGGCCTGCTCTCCACCCTCAGTCCTGCCTACAGTGGCAGAGTGTCTGGATCTCTCTCCGGCAGTTATACAGAATCTCGTTAGTGGTTGTGTCAGTCTATGATCTCAGTAATGATGAGGCTGTAAAAGTGCCAGAGTTAGTCCAGGCTCCACAGGGCCCTCAGGGCCAAAGGGTGACTAAGGGGGAGGAGAACCCATATTAGGAGGCGTGTCCCAGGGGAGAGAGACTAGTGCGGCTCCTCCTTCCCTCCAGAACTCCAGAGGCAGAGTCCCTGATGGAACGAGAGACCTGTACATGCGCCTTTCTCTTCCATCCCCGTTAGCTTCTTCGCCCAAGTCATGCAAATATTGTAAAAATAATTTAAGGCCTATTGTTTTGGTAATGAGCCCCCAAGTGAATTCCAGCACTTAAACTGGCTCTCTAAGCATCAGGTGAAATCATGTCAAACCAATGCTCTGAGGACATTTGTTGTGGAGAAGAGGGGTAGAGAAACAACAAAATCTGCATTTTTATTGGGGTTTTCTCTCTCTCTCTCTCTCTTTTTACCAGTCCTCGCCAAACTGTGTGTGGTGTCCTACTTCTGCTCTCATTCTTGGTTTTGGTTTGTTTTGAGATTTTGCTCTGGCAGTGCAGTGAAATCACAATAAACAGTGACAGGGAGATGAAGGAACACAAAAGATCTACAAAATAAAATATTCTAATGCAACTAGTTGATAAGCATTCCCAGTTTTTTTTCCCCCCAAAAAAAGCTGATATGTTTTTTATGCATATTTACATCTTGACATTATTATCAAACATAAAGGAAAAGTTGACTTTACTTCTTTTATGTAGTATACATAAAAGAAGTACAGTACGTTTTCATTAAAATTGTTTTAAATTAAACCGATTAGCTAATTGATTACCTTTTTTGCATGTGTTAGACATTTCACAATGATTAACCTCAGGAAAATACAATTATTGAAAAAAGGATAAGGGGATTTTTTTAGGCACAAACATGTTTTGCTATATTTAATTGTTGGTAAAGCTTCACATTATATGTACTGTACCAACCTACTTGAAATCAGCAGTTTTTACCAGTATTTGAGAGAGATACAAAGTTTGCTGTTATCATGTTTACTGTTATTACCTTATCAGTTCATAATATAAGAGACATGTTTGCAGTTGTGCCACCCTGACATTTGGGAATATACAAATTACCAGACAAAAGTTTTCCAATGATCTTTACAGCTTTAAAACTATACTTATATATATATAAGGCACCATATTAAATCATTTTCTTAGTCTGTTCATTTAATTAGTTCAGGTTGAACTACTTTATATCTTGGGGGTTTAAGTTATTTATAATAATTATGTTGGCTGATAAGTTGCCCCCAAAAGATAAATGAATGTGATTATTGTGTTAAATTAGAAATGTATGCACATATCATTTATTACACAAACCTTTATTATTCGACAGCCATGAGGGTGGGATTGAACAGAACATAATTTTTGAAAAATAAAACATTTAATGGGATCTTTTAGAAAAAAAAAATTATATCGAAAAATGTAATAATTATTTTAATTAAATGATAGGCTACTTTAAATAAGAAACTGAAACTGCCAGTAGGTGGCAGTAAATATCTGAAGTCATTGACTGCGTCCGAAATTACTTTCTTGCTTAGATCCATGTTTTGAATAAGTAATTACTTCATGGCTGCTAAAAATATATATATATATTTTCCATATAGTATTAATGTGTGTAGTATAAGTATAATCTAATTCGCCATGTTGTCATTATCATGTGACCAGCTGGTGTCAGTTAAGTTGCTTCACTGCCATTCATTAATTGTGTTCCGTTGCCTCATGGGATAGTAAAGTTATTTGCCTACAATTTATGAGTATTGTGATTTCAGACATACTTATTTTGTCACATAATCTTTTGCATACTATATAGTATAAGGGAGAACGCCATTTCGGATGGAGCCAGTGAGTGATTCATTCATTCATTCATTCATTCATTCATTCATTCATTCATTCATTCATTCATTCATTCATTCATTCATTCATTCATTCATTCATTCATTCATTCATTCATTCATTCATTCAATTTGTTCTAACGGTTGATTCATTCAGAAATGAAGTAAATTACTCTCTTTGAAGTAAATGAATGGGCCATTAAATCATTGGTTCTTCCAACTGATACACACAAAATGCGGATTCATTCAAAAACGAAGCACTGTTGTGTTTTGCTCGGAGACTCACAACAGTTCTGCTCTGGCTTAGTTTATAGGTAATATTTTTTGTTGGTAAAACTAAGCAAAAGCTTACGTCTAAGATATCGAACACACTATTCAATCCTTTATTGAACTCTTGTATAAAATCAATGTCACATTTTCACTCATGCTATTCGGGTCAAAAGCATCACTCGTATGATATTGTGCTTGGTACTCATGAGATATTGCTTAACTATATCATGATAAAAAAAAATGAGACAACTCATACAGGGGCATTTTTTGACTTGGATATCTTGAATTTTAGGGTAATTCTATAGAATGGCTGCATTCTATAGGCTTTGTAGTTGTTGCTCTGCTTCGTGTACATCATCAATCAACCAATCAAAAATCAATTGAAATGTAAGATGACCTATAGGTCTAAGGGTGGTTGCATTAAATGTGTTAATAATTTTCCCCCCATAATCAAATAAGTGCGTTAAATCGACAGCTTCCTGGCTCTTAGAAATCTTTTTCATGACTGAAAAGTCAAGAGCCATACCCAGCCCAGGTTTCAGTGTGTAAAAGCTCTAGGCAGCTGTCCTGCCGTTGACTGGAATTGCAACTATCCAAAACAATCATGGGCAAGACTACAATTCTTACCAAGCGATCCAAAAACATTTTGGGAGACTGGCACTCAATTAGTGGATAGCCAGACTATCACTGTCCAGAATACCAGACCCACAAGCCAGACAATGAGGAGGCAAATTAAACAAAAGGCCAGACGGTGACTGTGCATGTAACTGTAATCAGCAGCCCTAAGTCCCCGGACATCAGCTTACCAACCGGCACCCTTACAAAACCATTACTGCACAGTCATTCTAATTTGAACAGTGAGGCAGACAAAGTGGGCAATAGAGAAAGAGGAATTACTCAAAGGCACGCGCCTGTCTGCATGTCATGTGAGACAACCAATTAAAATCACTTATTGCCAGAGTAATATTCTGTGCTACAGTGGTAGAAGAAAACAGCTTTGGAAGGATTATCTCTGCTGTAACCTGATCTCATTCACTCAGTCTCAAATCTGAGGCTCTGCAGCAGGCTGAGAGTCCTGGGCTTCGGATGACTCTCTGGTCAAAGTTTGGACGAGCTACAAAGGCTGGGAGAGACGTAAACTAGGTCGGTGGGGACAAACTGCCAGTCGTGCTTCCATACACACATTAAATGTTCCCTTCCAAAATCCATCAAAATCTCTTTATGTGTGAGAGTATAGGGTAATTACAGCCATGGTTGATAGAATGGGCCTTATCCATAAAACATGGGCATAACAAATTTCTGTGTAAATCATGCTTAAAGCCTTGCTTACATAAAATGAAGCTTTCAATTCAACAGGGACAATTTATGTGTGAATGGATTTATGAACTTTTTGCGCAGGCGTTCATTCTGCTCGTGTTTCAATAAGCAAAATGGGTCCACAGGTGTCACTGTGGCATCTGCGTTCTGTACAATGATGCCGTAGCCGTCCAGTGTAAAGAGCAGGTGGTGAGTGAGTGCCTGTCTAATCATGCTATTTTTATGGCCTTCAGACTTTACCCACACATGTCCCATCGTAAGCTTAATTCACCACAGCTTCATGTGAAGGACTTTTCATTGGCCAAAGCAAAAATACTTTAGAGCCCCAGTTAAATAATAAAACACATTAGGAATAACTCAAAGGTTAAGCATATACAATGCCTCTGAGATCATCCCCGGCTTTAAAAAGCATTTAGGATCATATGTTTAAGGGGCCATAAAATGACATCATCTGTCCAGCAGGAGCGGCAAGTGTCAGCAGCAGTTATTCTCTCTCTGTGCAGTCAGAGCGGGCTACTGATCCACCCCGCCAGCTTTAACCAGCCTGTGGCTTTCTCGGGCTTCTAACCAGAGGACAGCCATGAGTGATACCTACTTGCGGCCACATGTTATTTAGACGAAAGAAAAAAAAAACTCTTACATTAATTCACCCCTATGGAGAACACCGCAGAGAAACCATCACTGGTTGACCCAAAACCCCAAGTGGCTGTGCCGGTTTAGTCTAAGTTTGGACTGGCACTGAAGAACGTACTTTCCCGCTCTTTTCCTAGTTTAGATGCCAAGCTACACACATATACACGAAGACGGGGTTCTCAAGAGTCCGGCAGATGATGTTTAGCTGCATTTAATCTGTCCTGAACATGGAGCAGCATGAGGAAATCAGAATTGTCAAGTTGTTGTGGCAAGTGGTGAGGTCGAATCCGTCAGCACAGACTTTCTGCACTGTAATTATACACTGCCACTGAGGATTGACACACCATGTTTTCCTTAATTATCACATTGTTTGAATTCTTATACCATTCTTATGGTGCATTCCAGTCAAGAACTGTTGTTTGACATTTATGAATATGTTAAACCCAAGCCAATTTGAGAAGAACATGCCTTTGAGTGGCTCTTATTTTGGCAGTCGGATGGTCATTGACTATATAAACACCATATTGCGATCCATCTGTGCCCCTCTTCATAAAACACAGTTCATATAACACTGAAGTCACACCAGCTAGAAATATACAAATCCGGCAAACCTCTTTTCCTCCCATCTTCCACTGTCAGAACAACTGCTTGGCAGGCCATTTTTGGCAGCAAAAGCTTGGCTCGAACCCATCTGGAGCCAGGCAGGCCGCACATTCTCTGGGTATAGAGCTAATGAGGCCTGCTGATGGACCAGCCGTGGTCACGCTGGTGTGGGTTACAAACACAAAGCCCTGGGCTGTATGAATCCTCCATGTTGTGAAGTAATTCTTTGGACTGTGGGAATGTAATGCTAAAGGTTTGGGCCAGGACAGACACACAGCTCCGGATGTGCTCAAAAACCTGTCTGTGCTTCTGGAACCTGATTAGAACACAGAGCACATGAAGATAGAGTTTGAGCACGGCCAGGGATGGTGAAGGTTGGCATGTCAACCGTGGAGCGATGAGGCAGGATTCTGGAATAAAGAAGAGACAGGGCAAAGCTTCAGCTGGATGGCTGTGTTTTGGCTTTTGGGATGAGGGAGACTGGGGCAGGCAATGCAAGCCTAGCCTTGGAATGGCTACAATGGATAAAAGGGCCCTGACAAGCCCCTGTCTGGAAGAGAAGCATACGAGTAGGTCAGCCAATGTTTGACTTTCTGCAGTCTATCACTAGTTTCTCTAGAATCATTACTCGGAACCTTCAAAGAGTTTGTCGAATTCAAAGTTGAGTTGTTGAGTACGACTTAGGGATATGGACTCACCATTCTGACTAATACAATATGCTGATAATTATTTTTATATTGATAACATAAATGACAAACATAATTTTTTTTAATCAGTCATTTTAAATGCAAGTTAATTTAGGCATCACAAAATAAAAATATGTTAAAGATTACATTTACCAGTGTTCTTAGTGTTTTAAAAGTGACTGTAAGATGATGGCAAAGTTAATCTAAATTAAAAAGGGCACAATTGAACAAAATCACATCAGCCAATAAGTGACGATAGCAATATATATTAGCATCCCTAATATAAATATAACTTAAAATATAATGTAGACATATTATACAATTTTACAAATATTAATTACATGTTAATCGTCTTAAATTAATCACACAAGAAAAAAAAATGTTAGTTTCTCACATTCTCTTATCCTCGTTTCTCTCTTAAATCCACATCTCAGAGAAACTGTATGGTTGACTGTTGCTGTGTGCATGTGATGCGTTCTCACCCAGACTTAGTCTTATAATACTGCCAGCTGTGCTGTGCAATGTTGCCATGCCAGTCTTGCCAGGGCACACAAACAGGGGAGCTAGGGTATAAAGACTGAGCCCCTTTCCCACCATATATGGGGTATGTTGCGATTGGGTGTGTGTGTGTGTGGGGGGGGGGGGGGGGGGGGTATATGGAGTTGTGGGGGCCAGTGTGCCAGGGCTGCCCTCTGGTGTTGAGGAAGCAAAGAATGAATGTAAACAGTAGGGAAGGGCAAATCTGGCAACGTGGCCTCTCCCAGTTAAACAGATAATTGGCCTTATTGATGTATAAAAGATGCCCCACTGTGCCTCCAGAATCTCCATTAGGGCTGAAAAGTCTAAATAGTTTATGAGCTGCTTCTGAATACAGAAATAGAAAGATTAATCTTCTCCCACAGTGTGCTTACGGATGTGGTGTTGTATGTGTGTGTGTGTGTGTGTGTGTGTGTGTGTGTGTGTGTGTGTGTGTGTGTGTGTGTGTGTGTGTGTGTGTGTGTGTGTGTCTGTGCCTTTTTTCCCCCCACTCTGCGTTCTCTATACAAATATAGCTTCAGGGATTAATTGCATAAAATATCCAGCAATGATGAAAAGCATGAGCATTAGAGACTAAAGTGAGGTTAATGAAGATAGTCATACTCACATCTAAAAAAGTCATCTTTAATATGAATTTAGGGGGGGGGGGGAATCTATGAAGGTATTCAGAAGGTAGTCAGAGAGCAACTACTTATTCGCATGCTGCTGTGTATGTAGTTTCAGCTATAGGCGACAGTACAGTATATCAAAAAAGAAAATTGTGTGTTTAGCGCTGGAAACTATGAAAAACGACTCTTTATAGCGCTTAAGCAGGCGAATATAGATAAGAAGGAAGGGATGAGGAGGTATGGCTGCCATGGACATTGCCGTGCGTTTCCTCCTCCCAGAGAAACTGCGCTTAAGTATTCAGCCGACGAACTTTGAGATCCTGCCACTCTCTCTCTGATCAGTCTCTCTGATCCCTTTGATCAAAGTGAGTTCTATAATTTCAACTAGGGTTTAAACTTTAAAACTTCAATATGCTCTCAAAATTTTCTATTTCTGAGAAAAAATAATGACATACCCACAATATGTAACTGAGTTTATTGGGGGAAATCTACGGCTTCCTAGCGAGAAAGGGTATCTTAAATACAGCACTGCTGTTTTTAGAGGTCCGTGTGCATGTATTTACATTCAAATGCAGTTCTCATAATTACTCTGGGACAGACGGTGTAGGGTTCTATCAATGAGGAATGACACCTTGTTAAGTTAGGAATTCTCTTTGTGTTAGTGAGGTTTCTCTAGTTAATCTTGCACCTTGCTTGATCTACAATGCTGTAATTGGGATGCAGGGAGAAAAATCCTGTCTCATTGAGCTGGCAGTATAGAACAATGAAAGAAATGAATATCACACCCAGCGTTACCTTTCTAATCAATTCTGTGTGTGAGCTTTCAAAAGCAGGGTTGTACTTTTTAATGAGGACAGGGTTTTTTTTTGGTATTGCTATGTTTTTGACACCGATAGGATTACAAGGCCAATTAAGGAAACTTTTACTTGAGCTGAGAATATCTGTCTTTTCTTGTTGTGTTGAGGTCTGTTTGTTGTTTTTATCTTGAGGACAAAATTCCACTAAACATGTGGATGTGTACGATATGTAGCTTAAAGCGCGTGTGCGTGTGTGTGTGTGCGGGCTTCTGTGAGAAAAGCCAGAGAGAAGATGTTCACTATTCGATGCGAGCGCATTCAAATGAACTCTGTGCTTGATTTTGTTATTATTTCCTTTATGTGTCCGTATGACAGAGTACTCTTATAGTCGTGACCTGCCTACATAAACACACCAATGGTCAGGGTCAGATCAGAAGTCACGCATGTGTCATATATAGACTCTGTCCCATCATTCACATTCATACTGCCCTAGGCACCTCATTCAAAGATGTTTCTTATTTTCTTGAGCTCATGTAATGTCTGCATATGGATCAAAATACACAAACTGTTTACATTAAATAGGTCATTACAAGTATATGATATTAGTTATTGGTTCTGAATAATACAAATAAATTAAAAAATATCCTGCCACACAACTCTCTGTCTTTCGCTTCCCCCCATTTTCTTTTAGACCCCCCCCCCCCCTCATAGTTCCCTTCATATTTTGCGATGTTTTTGATAACTTAAAGTGGCTGTGAGAGAGTAAGTGTGTGTGTCATAACTCTTCTCTGAGCTACCTATATTTATGGCTGAAAGTGAATTCTTGATGAGCACTGAGATATCAAAGGCTCCACGATCAAAGCTTCTCTAATAAGCAACCCACTGTTCTCTGAAAACCTGGACTTTTTACCGCACTCGGTCTCTACCTACTCCTTATCTGGGATTATGCAAAAAGAGATGCGGGGAGAGCAAACATCTGTAGTCGCATTGTCATTCTCTAGTCTTTAATTTGTTCATCTGTACACCTTTGTAGAGGAAAATGTCCCGGCACAGGTTTGCCTTTTTGACTGTCGCTGCTCCCTCCTCGCCCCCCGCTTTGAAATTTTGCTGTCACTTTTGAAAGCTCACCTGACGTGCCTCATGCTACACTTCCTTTAGCAAGTGTTAGATTTATTTTCCCTTTTGCTCTGCGGTGTGGTGCTGTTTGTGTTCTGGAAACACATGACGGGGGTTAGGAACGCGAGAGAAACGGAAGCCACAGCAAAACCATCCTGAAACGAATCCAACGCTAAACAGTTTGTAATAGAGGCTGGATGTTTATGTCTGCGGGATCTAAATTTTGTTTTGTGCGAATTCTCTACATATACAAAAATACTTCAAAGCGGACTTGAGATCGAGAGTCTGAAGGTGTCTTCTCTACGTCTCCTCACCCAAGCGGCTCACACTCAGTCCTCAGTGGTCATGTGATCGGCGGTTCATCTCTTCCCCCCCGCTGCCTCTCTGGATCACGGTCTGCCTCTATCACATTCTTTCATTAGTAAGGAGAATGTAATCAAGTATGCCACACAGTCTTTAAGAGTTGTCTCTTTCAAGCATGTCTACGATTAAGAGGGCCAGACGATTAAAGGGAGCTCAGCAGGATTGCGAAAACATGTACTTACATGCGCACACACACACACTGAAGGTGGTTGCACAGATGATTAAAATGTAATGATAATGATACAGTTATGCATTGGGCAACACGCTGAGGTTAAATAATGATAATAGCACTTCACCCCCCCCCACCCCCTTTCTTTGACATCTGTAATAATGCAAATCTTCACTGCAACACGATGGCATAATTACCGGGTGTGTTAAAACTACAGCATTTACAGCTCAGACGTTCCAATGAGCAGACATACCTCCCAGTGTTAAAGGCTTTAAGGGAGACGAATATTGATATTAAAGAGAGTATAAGTACACTGCTGGTATGATAATGTGTGTGATTATATATTAGAGAAGAGCAGTGCTCTCCTCCTTCTGTCATGGACTTTATTCCCCTTAAGCTTCGTGTTCTGTTGAGATTGACTCACTGATTTTAATGTTTGTTCACAGAGACCCCAATAGTTTAAATATACAAATAATAGTGTGTGTGTGTGTGTGTGTGTGTGTGTGTGTGTGTGTGTGTGTGTGTGTGTGTGTGTGTGTGTGTGTGTATAGGATGCATTATTGAGCAAAAGTGACAGCAGAGCAAAGACAAAAAATTTAAGCAGCACAACTGATGATAATAAGAAATATTTCAGAACATATTAGAATGATTTCTGAAGCATCATGTGACTTACTCTTAAAATTCAACTTTGCCATCGCAGGAATGCAGACAAACTTTTTATCTTTGAGAAAGCCAGAAAGATTAAAGCAGTTATTTTAATTTAGTAATTTTAAGAGCTAGAATTTTAGATAGATAGTCTACCTATGCAGTTACTTGGGTGTTCTGGGTGGTCGCTGGGGTGTTTCCAGGTGGTTGCTAGGGTGTTCCGAGTGTTTTCTAGATGGTCGCTAGGGTGTTGCTAGGCAGTTGCTTTGGCATTCTGGGTGGTTTCTGGGCAGTTGTTTAGGGTATTTTGGGTTATTTTAAATTGTAATATTTCACAACATTACTGTATATTTTTGATTAAATAAACGCAGCTTTAGTGAGCATATGAGACTTTGGTAAAACTATTTTAGTGTCTTTGTTACATGTAACCTATACTTACTGTAGTAATTATGCGTAATTACATGCAACTAAACTAAACCAAATCCTGATCCTAACAATATAATACGTACATGTTGTTAATTATTATTACTCAATACTTAAATATATAATTACACTGTAATAAGGACACATTCAAATAAACTGTAACCGAGACTTCTTTTTAAAAAAATTTTTTTAAATCTTATAAATTACAGACCTCAACGTTTTGAATGGTAGTGACCATTGAAAGAAAGAAAAAAAAATTAAATTAGGGAAAGGAGTACTAGCGGAGGACCTAGACATTTCCTTTATTGGTAAGTTAACAGACATTTCCTTTAACCCTAAAACAAAGTGCAATGTGGAATTCAAAACATGGGTCCAACACCAGTAAAAAATAAATTGGGAAAATATTAACACAGAACATTGGGCGTTTTTATCACAGACTATTCTTTATCATGTGAAATTCATTTAGACCCCTCACATACTGTAAGTAATGTTAAATTATTCATGGAGGACAGTTAAAGCATGTTTTTCCATGTTATGTTATATTATCATTAACAATCATGACAAATAAACCGTGTATTTAAGATTTAAGTATTTTTCTATTTAAGTATTTTTTGAGCTATTAAAATGTCCTTGGGGTCTCTCAGAACCTAAACTGAACATGAGGGTTAAACAATGTTTGCAGCGCTGGAGGTCTGAGTTTATCTTTCAGGCACAATTTTAATTAGTGTTAGTTTAATAGACGGATAGCACAGATGAAGGAGCAGCGGGGAGGAACGTAAGTGGCCTTAGGCATCCTCATGATTTCCTTTGTTAAGAAGACACTTACAATAGTGGACTAAACATCTCTGCATGCTCAGTGATTCATCACGAGTGCCAATGATCCATCCATCCAGACTGTTCTCTATTCATACAATACTCTATCTATTCTCTACGACAAAGCTGGAACAGGGTTCAAACATGCAATATTGTGTCCCAGTGTTTTCATAGCTGGCTGTTTTGGGGTCATTTCCCCTCTGGGCTGAGTATCCATCACTCCTCTAGCAGGAGCAGGCAGGGTCTTGGAGTGACACTGGTGGCCTCAGGCTTTTTTTTTGGTCACTAGCCCTTGTCTGGGACGGCCACTGAGGCCTTCGGGCCTGCAGCTGGCTCCCTCCTGGCCCCTGAACTCCCCAACACCTTCATCATCTTATTAACCCCACCGCCCACACACAATCAGGCTATTAACACCAGGCAAAACACAACACATACTCCGGCTGTTTTGTCATCGCTCAGATTATGGCCATTAGTGACAAGGACCATCAGCTCCTCCCAAAAAAGCAATACAGTCTGCTAGTGATAGATTATTGCTCAGATTGTATCTGTCAGTCAATTACCACGTTCATGCCATTGATGAGGACGTTTAAAAGGCTCTTTAAAAAAAACACAGCTGTGGTGTTTTTATTCAGACAGTTTTCGAGGTCAGAGATCATTTTGGCATAACATTGAAATTTACAAGCATTTTCTAGGGCATTATCTAAAGATAATGTGTGTTGCAACAAATGACGTTTGAAAAAGTAAAAGAAATGTAAAATATAAAATTGTTAGTTTAAAAAGTGTGCAAAAGTTAAATAAATATTATGAGTAATGCACTAATTAAGTACAATGTATAATAATCAATGAACAAAAGCTTTGCATGTGTGTTAAATCACACTTTAAATATGCTACCTATATACAAATATATAGTAAATAAAACGACAAATTATGTTTGTTTGATTTTTTTTGCCACAAAAGGACGTTTAATTATGTATGGAAAGCACAAACTCTCTTTCTCCCTCTCTCTCTCTCCCACTCAAACATACACACACACACACACACACACACACACACACACACACACACACACACACACACACACACACACACATACAGTACAGACACACGCACTCGCACAGAAACACATGGTATGCGCTGCCCTTATGATTTTATCAGCAAACAGTTTAACAACTTAAAAGCTACATGCCATTTCTCACTAGCAAAGTAATAAAGATGCTGTTGTTGAAGCAGATAAACTTACAGTTTCATTATTAGTAGAAACCATGCCACTGAATATTGTTGAGAGATAAGCAACAGACCCACTTGCTTAATCTCCCCCCCCCCTCTCTCTCTCTCTCTCTCTCTCTCTCTCTCTCTCTCTCTCTCTCTCTCTCTCATTAATAACTGCATTAGTCTGCTATCAGTGGCCATTACTAGCTCTAAAATTTTGAAATCAGCAGCAAAGGTTTGTGATTAGATGTGTAAGAAATTATTCCTACACACAAGAGCATTTTAGGCACAAAACCCTGACAAAGATTTTGAAATACAACATCTGAACAATGTCTTGAGGTGTGGTAGCTAGTATAAGTGGAATAATTGACTCTGGGCAGTTTAATTATTAGAAAATAACGCTCACACTTCGTGGCCGTATTACCACCTCGGCTGTGCGTTATTTTCTTATAACTCAACGGCCCGTCATCAATTATTCCTTATAATAAAAGAACGTGCGATTTTATTTCATATCTGCACACAGAAAATCAAGAAAAAATGAAGGAAAAAGATAAACAAAAGTCATTCCCATTCCTCCAAAACTAATGAATTTCAGAATCTTGAGAAAATAATTAACTATGAAATATTGATGAATTAAGACACAGCTGCAGCTCCTCAGCTTCAGGATCCAAATGACAGAGACATGAAACGCATGTTATCCCAATTCCATACATACGACGTGCTGTTTAATCATTTATGCAGTCACAAATCCCTTGCAAAATCGTTAACTGTCTCTGTTTTGTTTAATAAATCCTCAGTAATCAGAAAGTGTGATACAGGGTGATGCTAAGTGTCATAAATACTCACATAAAGAAACTCAAATATGACAGCATTAATATGACAGATTTTTTTTTTTTTTTTTTTTTTTTTTACAATAAAAATTCACAACTCCTCAAATGCAAATGACCTCTGTGACTTGTTTGGGTTGAGTCATGTTAATCAAATACAGTAGGACTATCAGTTTATGTTTATTCCTCCTGCTGTCATACATGTCTCTCAGAGCAAAGCTTATTCTGACCTTCAAAGAGACAAAGGTTCAAACAGCCCCTCTCTTTGACCTCTCACCTCTGGTCATTTATCCTAATCTAACAGCACTCTTTCATACTGATAAACAGCGTGCACATGCAAACAAAT
Source organism: Pseudorasbora parva (assembly GCF_024679245.1). Lineage (NCBI taxonomy): Eukaryota > Metazoa > Chordata > Actinopteri > Cypriniformes > Gobionidae > Pseudorasbora > Pseudorasbora parva. The sequence goes on from NC_090172.1 coordinate 38,810,398, forward strand.
TTAGCCATTGAAATGTGTTTTGCCTAGAGATGTTTAGAAAAAGAACAAGCAAAGTGATGGAGAGCATTTGTGTGTGTCCACAAACTGAGTCCAAATAACTTTGGCACTACTTTCAATAAAAACAAATGACTAACATGTAAACACAGAAAATAATCAAAGGAAACAACAAAGAGGGATGGGTGTTGGTTAGACACCAGTGCTTTAAGACACAGGTACAAAAGGGAAAAATGGGCCAAACAAAGCAAGTATGCAGTGTGCTACAGATCTGTACGGTATTTAATCATCAGGAGGGTTTACATGTTGAAACAAGAAGGATAAATGAAAAAGTAATTATCCATATTCCCATTACTGACTGATGCCATCTCATAGTAAAACACAGAACAATCCCTCTCATCTAGGGATCTATTAACAAAGATGTCAGCTAACTGCCACCAGCAAACTGATTTTTGAGAGAGAGAGAGAGAGAGAGAGAGAGAGAGAGAGAGAGAGAGAGAGAGAGAGAGAGAGAGAGAGAGAGAGAGAGAGAGAGAGAGAGAGAGAGAGAGAGAGAGAGATCCCCTTAGTTTCATCTGTCTCTTGTTTGATTTCTCCCAAGATGTAAACTATTGTTAGGAGTCAGTGATTTCATCACAGTTAATTAATCCTGATGCTATCAATTAGCAAACTACATACTAGTGTGTCGTGTCCCACTGCCATCACTCTCTCAGTAAGTACATTCACGTGCAGTAGATTTACGTGCATTTCAGTCTGAATTAAACAATTTATCTTTTTACAAGAAAAAACAACCAAAAAACAATACTTTGACTGTCTGACAAAGTAAAGTTAGACAAAAGATGGGTCGCATTAGCAAAATTGTGGCAAAATTTTATGGGAAAAGGGTCTATTGTCTATGTCGGTGTGTAGCGTTATATGAAGCACAACTCATACTGAATTATTTTTCAAACCAAGCAGATTTCAATGCAGCGTGACCAACTTTGAAACCATTTGTGGGGGAAATCCTTCACCGTCATTTCCAATCGTGTGGATTCCTATTGAAACGTAAAATGTAATGTAGAAATGTAGCCAAACAACTATAAATGTGACCATACCTTAAAGGGGTCATGAACTGGCTTTTTTATTTATTCATTTTTATACTGTTGTCTGAGGTCAACTTATTACATTTGCATGGTTTTTACATTCAAAAACATCATAATGAATAAGTAATAGGCTTGGTTTTGAGCCTCTCTCCTGAACAATCGGTTCTTATTCCGCACTGAAGACTTGGAAGTAAACGCCCACTGCTATGATTGGATAACAGTACATTATAATGAGTTTCGACTCCCCTGTCAGCACACGTGGGGAATCTTTTTGAAAACGTCCAAAGTGGAAAAAATGGCAAATGTAATGATTTGCCCAAACATGTTCGACCCAGAGTCTGATCCTGAATCGCAGGACAATGAACCAAAAACACCTCATATAGAAAGGATATTATAGCCTGTGACAGCTTGGTAAGTTATCCTTGGTTTATTTCTAATGTGTATATATATATATATATATATATATATATATATATATATATATATATATATATATATATATATATATATATATATATATATATATATATATATATATATATATATATATATATATATATATATATATATATATATATATATATATATATATATATATATATATATATATATATATATATATTATACATGTTTTACTCACATAAGTGTGTTGCACCATTCATGTCTGATCCAATATAGAAGGCACAGAATTGTGTTTTAATCTCTATATGTCTGCAAATCCAGTATTGACCTGTGTCTTGTTTACAAATGTTTCCACAGCAAAATGAAGCGAACAAGCGTGCAATGTCTTATGCAAATGAACTGCGTAAGTGTGAAAGTTCAACCAGTCATTCCTAATCTTAGAATCCGAAGGAAGTTTATGCAGCGACTGTTCTTCCGCAACCAGGCACAGCGTAATATATCTTGCTTTGTTTGCAATGAGCATGTTTATTGCTCATTAGGGCGATCCGTTTAGCTCCACGAGTTGGTGGGGGGGCTACAGAAGCATACATATTTATCTGTCGAGGCGGTGTTTCACCACACAATGACGTCAAGGGTTGACATATTCTGAGATTGAGTGTTTTCTGGGCCTGGTGTCAATAAAGCTTTTCTTTGACTAACAAGGACGTTTTCAGCTCCAAAAACTTACAGGATATTCTTATATCATGATGAACTATTATATATGTCAAAGGCTCAAGGGAAATCTGTTTTCTCAATTCATCGCCCCTCTAACAGGCAGATAATGGGATCAACGCTAGTGTACTTATAGACATTATTCAGACTACAATAGGCCAAAGCCTTGCATGCTGGCTATGATAAACAGAGATGACAAGCAGTGTGTATTTAACCCAAACTTTAACACAACCACTGTGAAAGCTTAATGACCTATTATAGAACTATATCTATTGCTGTAATTTAAAAAAGACTGCAAAAAGGTCACAAAAAAAAAATGTCTATGCCACTGCTTCAGCTGAAATCCTTCCTCAAGAGACACACAGACCAGTCCACCGCTCTCTTCTCCCTATTCCTCCAACACACACTCTTAACATTCACTTTTTATAGAACTCTCCACAGACACTGTGTGGAAACGCATGTGTAGTGCTAGAACTGTTATAAAACACAACGAAGACCTAGAGAATTAACAACATGTTTGTTTTGCTGCTGGTTGTTTTCATTAAGAACATTAATACAATTCCTTCAGGTATTTTTCACTTGTTTGTTGGACTGGCTTATAAGAGAGTAAAACCAATGGCAATGGATTAAAAGCTCATTTGTATGTTTTATTTTGTATTTCCAATTTGCATTTTACTTGTTTGTACTACTGTTTCATACAAACAAGCTAGCTTTGTTCAAAAATGTGAAAAGACTAATCTGTGAGACTGTAACGGTTATTAGCTTATTGCTGTGTGTTCATCTTATTGACCAGCAGATGGAGTGGATATAAGTTCAGATTTAGATTCGCAACATGTTACGGCAGCTGAAACCCACACACACACACACACACACACACACACACACACACACACACACACACACACACACACACACGTCTGGTTCTTTGTGGGGACTCTCCATAGGCGTAATGGTTTTTATACTGTACAAACCGTATTTTCTATCCCCCTACACTGCCCTTGCCCCTAAACCTACCCATCACAGGACACATTCTGCATTTTTACTTTCTAAAAAAGCGAATCCTGTATGCTTTATAAGCCTTTTGAAAAGTGGGGACCGCTGGCTGGTTCCCACAATGTAGGCGATCTCAGGTTTTACTATCCTTATGGGGACATTTGGTCTCCACAATGTAATATAAACAAGGGCACACACACACACACACACACACACACACACACACACACACACACACACACACACACACACACACACACACACACACACACACACACACAGTATAGAAAGGACTTTGATGGTTGGACTGATAGTAAAACAGGCATTGCAGCACACAGTGGGAAGGGCTTCGGTGTAAGCCAGATTGTACCGTATCAGGATCAAAGAGATACATCTTAAACATTCAATACTCATTCTATCTACATTCTATTACAAACTATTACAATCACTCACTTACTAAATGAGAGAAAGAGAAACAGAGAGAGAAAGAGAGAGAGAGTGTAAGAGAGAAAGCAGGTGATTGCACAAGCAGGTTTCTTTTCGTCTCTTTACTATCCCTTGTTCCCACAGGAGCAGCCTGACAGTTTGGATGTGAATATGACACACACACACACACACACACACACACACACACACACACACACACACACACACACACACACACACACACACACACACACACACACACACACACACACACACACACACACACACGTACACACACGCACACACACACACACACACACAGACGGCGTCCCACACAGGTGCTGCCTTGCATGAGGCCCACACTTGACATCAAAAGGACACCTTTGACATTTCAGATCGCTCCCAAACTATGATGCACAGGGATCTTTTGCCACTACAAAGAAAGAACAAAAGAACAGACATGAAAGAGAAGTCAATAAACATATGGCAATTAATAAAACATTTTTCTACTGAATTCAGTACAAAGACTTTTTTCCAAAACCACACTACAGCAGAACGCATCAAACCAACAGTTGATATAGCACTGATGAAAAAGTGTGTCTGCGCTATTACGGTTTGTCATGCCGCAGTTAGAGGTTATAGGGCGATGTCACTGAGAACGATTTGCCATAACATGTTACAGACATCTCTTGATACGCAGGTGGGAATATTTTTGATTCATGCATGCTTTTTTGAATGTATGGATCGGCCTGTGTGGATCAGGTTTTGCCTACATTATGGAGTCCAAATATTCCTACAAGGACAGTGAAACCTGAAACAACCTACATCGCTGGGAACAGCGGGTTCAGAGTGCGTGTATATGTGAGAGAAATAGAGCAAAACACAGAGAAGGACATGCATAAAGATGTTTTATTAGTGTTCTGTGTGACTGCTCTACCAAACAGAGCATCTAAAATTCACAATAGACAGAAAACAAAAGGGAAAGTCAGTAGCTGGAGCACAGCCTTTGTTTTCATTTTGTTTTGTTTTGTTTTAATGAGTTTGAATGTGCATATGTGTGCATTTGTATTGAGAATAACACACACAAACACACACACACACACACACAGACAGAGGGCACAGTGAATATTCTAGGACTTGCATACATCCTGTCTTTGCCAACGTCCCCCATCACCCCTCCTTCTTCAACTTCTCTCATTGTGAATCTGTCTAATGGAGCACCTAGGGACCGTAGTGTCCCTCCTGAGAGACGCACATTGAGTGTATGAGGGTGACTGCATGTCAGACAGCACATGAGACCTCCTATTCACATATTCCTTTAAATGTAATTAACTCCTCCCCCTCATTCTCACCAATTACACACCGACACAGGCTTTCGACAACGTGAGGATAGAACAGAGAATAATAAAAGGGAAAGAAGCACGTGAACAGTGCGCTTGCTTGAAGATGCATTTGTGCATATAGAGAGTCGTCAGCAAAGCACCTGCACCTTTCTATCTATTTTATTCTCATTAGTTCTCCTGTAGGATGATGGGCCTCTGAGCTTAAAAGATTACGAGCCAGTATAGTTTTATTTTCAATCTACTCAAACCATATATTTAACCTTAACTTCCGTCCTACTTCTGTCTTTTTTTAGCAGGGCTGGCCTGTGTGTTTGTAGGGCCCTGGACGAGATCATGAAAATGAGCACCACTGGTGTGAAATCTGGCACAACATTAAAACTATATAATCATTGTAAACATGGAATGTACAACACTGGATGTGGGGGAAAAAAATCTTTAAAATGGATGATTAAAATGTATAATTTAAAGAGAAAGCATGTAATTACAGCTACTCCCCATCATGTCATTCCAAACCTGTATTACTTTCTTTCCTTCTTCAAAAGTAGATATTAAATATATATATATATATATATATATATATATATATATATATATATATATATATATATATATATATATATATATATATATATATATATATATATATATATATATATATATATATATATATATATATATATATATATATATATATAATTTTTTTTTCTCCATATAATGAAAGTCAGACCCCACTCACTTTCGTTGTATGAGACTAACATATTCAACTTCCCTTTCGGGGAACTCGAGCTGCGTCGAAACGCTGTGAGAACGCCTCTGTTCAAATGCGTCGTGAAGCGCCTGTAGAACCATTCCATCGGAAAAAAGATCGATCGTCGGCGTGATGACGTCATCGACCGGAAGCTATAAAACGTCCGTGAAAACAAACAGGAACTAGCTTCTGAGCCTTCAGCAAGCGATCTGTGTGAACCTGTCTGTCTATTTGGTGTTTTTGTCTGTCTATTATACTAGAAAGCAGAGATTTTCCACCCTTTTTGTTAAATATTCAATATATTAACAGAAAAAAGAGAAAATAAGATAGATAGAATGGCGAGTGAAAGCAGCAATTTCAGAAAGTGTGTTCCTCCCTGCCCACGCTACATCACGGGCGGGGACACACATCTTCTCTGTGTTGCATGCTTGGGAGCGCAGCATGCCCAGGCAGCCCTCGAGGGGGCTGCTTGCGAGCACTGTGAGCGTATGCCACTGAGAACGCTGCGCTTCCGCCGGGCACTCTTCGAGGAGGGTGCCTCGGCTCGTGTTCCCCGCGGCTCTGGTCCCGCTGCCGCCGAGGCGGAGCGGAGGCTGCAGTCGTGGGGATCACAATTGGATGTTGCAGAGGGGTTAGAGACGGGCGCTGCCTTATCTCTGCCCTCACCTGCTCCATCCAGCGGTTCTTCTCGGGGCATGGAAGCACGCATGGCGGTTTCTTCCCCCCCGAGAGAGCCGCCGGTACTTCATCTGTCCAGCTCTGAGGAGGTGGACGTTGAAAGTATCGATACTGAAGATTCGCCACTTCAGTCCCCTGCTAGTGAGGAGCTAGTTGAGGTTTTGACGCGAGCAGTGGCCAGGTTAAACATCGACTGGCCCACTGAAAGATCTGAGGCAGGAAGAAAACGTCATAGTAAGCTAGACGAACGCTTCCTGCCGTCTCGCGCCTCAGAACCTCAGCGACGGGGCCTGCCGTTCTTCCACGATTTGCACACCGAGGTGGCAAGATCGTGGAAGAGACCGGCTTCATATCGTGTCTTCAGCCCGCAGACTTCGGTCTACAGCAACATTTGCGGGCTGAGACAGTATGGTTATGGGGCGATGCCAAAGGTTGAAGAGACGCTTGCGAGCCATCTCTCGCCTTCCTCGGCATCGTCCCTGAAGGCCCCGACTTTACCCACCAGACCTCTAAAAACAACGTCGGCTATGGTGGGTAAAGCGTACTCGGCGGCGGGTCAAGCGGCTGCATGCCTGCACACGATGGCTATCGTGCAGGCATACCAGGCTGACCTGCTGAGGGATTTGGACGGTAGTGATGCTGTGGGGGGTGATATTATCGCTGAATTAAGATCGTCAGCCGATCTAGCTCTCCGGGCCACCAAGGAGACGGCCAGATGTGTTGGCCGCTCCATGGCAGCATTGGTGGCTACGGAGAGGCATCTATGGCTAAACCCCACAGACATCAAGGAGAGGGAGAAAGCCTTTCTGCTCGATGCGCCGCTTTCTCCTGGAGGCCTCTTCGGTGACGCAGTTCACACTGTCACCGAGAGGTTCCAGGAGTCGAAAAAGCAAGCTGCGGCGCTCAAGCAGTTCCTCCCTCTCCGGGTCCAGGTCCCTGGGGCTGCTGCTGATACCACCAAGCAGCCCAAGCCGAGTACGAGCTCCTCCTACAGGGCTCAGCAGAAACAGAGCGTCGCTGCCCGAGCTCCCCCTCAGCGTGGGGACGAGGGGCGGCGCTCTCAGACGAGGCCTTCGAGGGGCAGGGCTGATCTGCGGACAGTCCTGATCGCCAAGAAGGCCTCGTCGAAGCGTTCCTGACGCCAGAAGCGTCAGGACGCTGAGGGTGGTTCCCCCCGTAGGGAAACGGTGCTTACCCCTGCCTACGGTACCCGTTTCCCTACGGCACCCTCGGGGGGCCGCGCTGCCAACCCTGCCGCAATGCCGGGGCGCAGTCGGTCTCCGCGGGCCACCCGAGGGTGGTCCGCACCCCCTTCGGGGGGTCCCCGAGCAGTCAAGTCAGTTGTTCCCTGCCGGTCCGCCGCTTCAGGGCACTGTGCTTGTTGCTCAAAATACACCAGAGGCCAGCCTCGAGAGGCTGGTTCCCTTAGTAGATTTTCTAGACGAGTGGAAACGTCTACCAAATATATCTCGTTGGGTCCTGCAGATAATAGAAAGGGGGTACGCCATTCAATTCGGAAGTCGTCCACCTCCTTTCTCCGGTGTCCTGCCTACAGAGGTGGGCCCGGAGCAGGCTCTGGTAATGGCACAGGAAGTAGAGACACTCCTGCAAAAAGGGGCTATAGAGAGGGTTCCCCCTCCCAGCAGGGAGTCTGGCTTTTACAGCCGTTACTTCATCGTGCCGAAGAAGGATGGGGGCTTACGCCCGATATTAGATCTGCGGCTATTGAATCGCTCGGTGGCCAAGCTCAAATTCAAGATGCTTACACTCAGACAGATTGTAGCGCAGGTCAAATCGGAGGATTGGTTTGTCACCATAGACCTCAAAGATGCGTATTTTCATGTCTCCATCTTTCCACATCACAGGAAGTTCCTGAGGTTTGCCTTCGGGGGAGAGGCATACCAATATCGTGTACTTCCCTTCGGTCTAGCACTGTCACCCCGCACGTTCACCAAGTGTGTGGATGCAGCTCTGGCGCCGCTGCGTCTACAGGGCATCCGCATATTGAACTATATCGACGACTGGCTGATTCTAGCGAATACAGAGCAGATGGCGGTTCAGCATCGAGATGCTGTTCTCGCCCATATGTCGAAGCTGGGGTTGAGGCTGAACGCCAAGAAGAGTGTGCTTTCTCCGGCTCAGAGAACCACTTTTCTGGGTGTGAACTGGGACTCGGTAATTATGCGGGCGCAATTATCGCCAACACGCATAGCATCGATCCTGGCAGCCGCCAAAGAACAGAAGCTAGGCCAAGCCGTCACTGTGAAACAGTTCCAGAAACTGTTAGGTCTCATGGCAGCAGCGTCCAACGTGATACCTTTTGGCCTACTGTACATGAGGCCACTGCAGTGGTGGCTCAAGACAAAAGGGTTCTCCCCGAGGGGAAATCCGCTCCGCACGATCAAAGTCACGCGGCGATGCCTACGTGCTCTGGTCATGTGGAAAAACCCGGGGTTTTTATCTCAGGGTCCCGTGTTGGGGGCTCTTGTTCGTCGCGTAACGCTAACGACAGACGCCTCTCTCACGGGCTGGGGGGCGACCATGAGTGGTCGCTCGTCCCAGGGTCTATGGCAGGAGCATCAGCGGCACTGGCACATAAATCGGCTAGAGATGCTCGCAGTGTTTCTTGCATTGAAACAGTTCCTGCCCGACCTCAGGGGCCACCATGTACTAGTCAGAACAGACAACACGTCCGTGGTGGCCTACATAAACCACCAGGGGGGTCTGAAGTCTCGTCCGTTGGACAAATTGGCACATCGGATCCTCCTGTGGGCCCAAGGGAAATTGCTGTCAGTCAGGGCAGTATATATCCCGGGGGCCCTGAATCAGGAAGCAGACAGCCTGTCGAGACAGGGGCCGAGGCCCGGGGAATGGAGACTCCATCCAGAGGTGGTGGAGCTCCTTTGGAAGGTTTATGGGAAGGCAGAGATAGACCTGTTCGCTTCGGCGGAGAATTCTCACTGCCCGCAGTGGTTTTCTCTGACCCATCCGGCCCCGCTGGGGCTGGATGCCATGGTACAGGAGTGGCCGAGGCTGCCTCTGTACGCCTTCCCCCCGATTGTCCTGCTTCCAGGAGTTCTGGAGAGGGTACGCCGGGACGGGGCCCAGGTACTTCTAGTGGCTCCGAACTGGCCGACCCGAGTGTGGTTTGCGGACCTGATATCTCTCCTGGAAGGCTCTCCGATGGAGATTCCGACCAGGAGGGATCTACTCTCTCAGGCGGGCGGGAGATTCCTGCACCCACGCCCAGAGATGTGGAAACTGTGGGCCTGGCCTCTGAGGGGGCCAGGCTCATAGAGGAGGGTCTCTCGGCCGAGGTCGTAGAGACCATCCTACACTCCAGAGCTCCGTCCACAAGGAAGCTGTACGCTTTGAAATGGAGACTTTTCTCAGCATGGTGCAGAGAACGCCAGTGGGATCCAGTTAACTGCCCGGTTGGTACAGTGCTGGAGTTCCTGCAGGAGAGGTTCTCTGCAGGGTTGACCCCCTCCACACTTAAGGTGTACGTGGCGGCCTTGGGTGCTGTCCACGTCCCTTGCAGTGGAGTGTCTTTGGGAAGACACCCTCTAATTACACGCTTCCTTCGTGGCACATTAAGGTTGAGGCCAGTTATGCACTCGAGGGTCCCGGCATGGGACTTGGCCATTGTTTTGAGGGGCTTGTCCGGACCTCCGTTCGAACCTCTGGAGGAGGTTTCGGATAAGTTCCTCACTCTAAAAACCATCTTCCTTTTGGCCATTTCGTCTCTTAAAAGGATAGGAGATATTCAGTCTCTGTCGGTAGAGCCCTCATGTCTAGAGTTTGCGCCAGGGATGGTGAAAGCATTTCTGCATCCCAGGCCGGGTTATGTCCCCAAGGTTCCTTCGAGCCCACGGGGCCCCATCACTCTACAAGCCTTCTGTCCTCCTCCATTTATGACGTCAGACCAGGAAAGATTAAATCTGCTGTGTCCTGTGAGGGCACTAGATACTTATGTCCACAGAGCTGCCCTGTGGAGAAAAACTGAACAATTGTTTGTTTGCTTTGGACCCCCTAAGAAGGGGGCCCCAGTGTCCAAGCAGAGGATGAGCAAGTGGGTGGTCGAGGCCATCTCACTTGCTTATGAAGCTACCGGGCAGCCGTCTCCACTGGCTGTCCGGGCGCACTCAACCAGGGGTATGGCTGCTTCTAAAGCACTTTTGTCGGGGGCTTCCCTCCATGATATCTGTAATGCGGCCGGTTGGTCGTCTCCTTCTACCTTTGTCAGGTTCTACGAACTAGACCTGGCATCTACTGTAGGGGCACAGGTACTCTCGTAACCGTGTGCGCTTCGGCTTCACACATACGAGACACTTGGTCCTATGGCGATGTGGGTATAAGCGTTCTCACAGCGTTTCGACGCAGCTCGAGTTCCCCGAAAGGGAACGTCTCGGTTACGTATGTAACCCTAGTTCCCTGAGGGAACGAGACGCTGCGTCGCTTTGCCATACTCCCGGCGTGTCCGTGATCACTTACTTCAGGCTTTATCAGAAGTTAGTTCCTGTTTGTTTTCACGGACGTTTTATAGCTTCCGGTCGATGACGTCATCACGCCGACGATCGATCTTTTTTCCGATGGAATGGTTCTACAGGCGCTTCACGACGCATTTGAACAGAGGCGTTCTCACAGCGTTTCGACGCAGCGTCTCGTTCCCTCAGGGAACTAGGGTTACATACGTAACCGAGACGTTTTCCTTAAATATTCATCTACATTTCAATATTTTTTTTTGAATAGTTTATAATAATTATAATTAAATATAGTGCTGGGCAATAGATTGATCACATCCAAAATAAAAGTTTGTGTTTACAAAATATATGTGTGTGTACTGTGTATAATTATTATATATAAATATACACTCTTTCATTTATATATTTAAGAAATATTTGCATGTATATACTGTATATATAATTTATCTTATATATAATAAATATATACATGCATGCATGTGTACACTTTTCTAATTATACACACGCACATAGTATGTAAACACAATTTTTATTTTTTATTTTGGATGCGATTAATCACAATTAATCGATTGCACATGCAGCACTACATATAATACTAATATTTATTATAAATTATTAATGATGACAAACAAGTTCACCAGTTTAATTGCTTTCAGGCATTTAATTATGGTGGGGGGAAATCATAATCCCTCATACAAAAATGGTAGTTATTATTATTATAGATTTCAAGAAATAGCTGCAAATGCCAAGTAGCATCCTTCTATATGTATGATGACTGTGTGTGTGTTTCTTAACTCTCAAAGACACTGATCAGTATGTGTGTACATATGTGCATAGTTGAATGGCACAAGCACAATGGCGTCACTAAAGCCGTCTTATCTACACACAATCAGATTAGAGAGGGATTGAAGCGTTGCTAAGCACTGCAGCGCACACGCAGCAAGGATCAAGATGATTTGATTAATATTCCTGATCGTATTATCCTTTAAGCAGCATAAATTGTTTTATTCTTATTTATTTATTTTCTCTTTTTAACTCACTGAAGCTGATTTTCAAGATTGCCTTACCTTTATCTATGACTGTCTCCTAACAACTTTCTGCCGACATATGATCCGCCTGAAGGGTCACAGACACACAGCGCATCATTTCCTGCTGCCACCAGACGGGGGTGCCCTGCTGCACATATAGTGAGATGCGTGCACACACACACACACACACGCACGCACGCACGCACGCACGCACACAAGGTCACTCGCTCACCTACACAACTATTCTCAACATGCAAATCAGCCGAGAGAGGGAGAGGAGGATAGAAGGAGAGAAAGAGAGCCGAGACTGACAGAGACAGAGAGAGAAGGAGGAGAGGGACAGGGTGGGGGTCTGGAAACAGGTCAAGCTAATCATGCATATAATTGCATTTTGACATTGGGGGCTACTGGGACCAGACCTTTGAAGATCAGGTTATCCTGGAAGCACTTAAGTGATTAACAAATGAAAACACTGCTCTAAACTTAATTAGGTACGATATTGGGCCGTGCTGGGCAAGGGGCCTGGGGAGAGTAGCATTTCCCCCCTTCATGGACACTCAGCACCCCGTGTAAAATGAAATCAAATGGCACATTTTACACTGCCATTCCCCCGTGAGTTAAAATATCTCACCCACAGCTGAGACCACAGCCACTCTGTCATTTACTTGTCCCAGCAACACTGACACGAGTTTAAACCAGCAAGACATGATGCCACACATGCCATTTTACAACTGTCTTCCCCACCAGGGTCCTCCTCAGCCTCAAAATGCTCAGGATAAAGCCGCTGTTGACACTGGCTGTGATGCTCGAGTTTATTATTAAATGCATGAAATTAGTCCCACTTGCATTCGGCTTCTAATTTAGATCATTCTAGACTTTAAATGGTAAGACAATAATGAGTTTTCACAGCTCTGCATTTAAAGGGATAGTTCACCCAAAAATGAAAATTTGATGCTTACATCCACGATGTAGGTATGTTTGTTTCTTCAGTAGAACACAAATGAAGATTTTTAACTGTAAACAATACTCTTATAATGCATGTCAATGGTGTCTAATTTGAATTCGAATTCATTTTTGGGCGAACTATCCCTTTAAGCACCACTGAAAAAGAAAGGTACGATATGCATGTGCAAAAACTCAATAAAAGGACAGTTCCCCCCAAACTCTGTCATCACTTATAATGTTCCAAAACAACAATAAAAGACATTGTTTCAGCTGCTTTTATCCATACAATGAGAATCAATGGGGTTCAAATCCAAAGTGAAATTGGACCCCGTTGACTTTTACTGTATAGCCAAAAAAAAGACACACATGTTTGGAAAGACATGGAGGTGAAAGATCACATTGGGGAAAAAAGGAATCGTGGCACTTCTACCAGGATGAAGTCTCTCAGTGCACACAAAACACACAAGGGTTAATGTCTACGGGACACACAATTGCGCAGACGCAGACACACACACACACACACACACACACACACACACACACACACACACACACACACACACACACACACACACACACACACACACACACACACACACACACACACACACACACACAGACTAAACATCCAGGTACATACTGTTATCTCTGAAAGTTGGCCTCTGAACACGGTTAGCTACTTTTGCACTTTACTAATTCATGGCCACGTCTCCCTCAGCTATGAGCCCTACGCTCCCTTGCCTCCCCTTCCCTTTAGAATTGCTCACGGTACACACACTCTCACCAAATACACTCTGTTACACACAAACACGCATGATTCCCGGGCCCTAGCGTGGAGGAGTTTGTCTCATGGCTAGAGCGTTTGTTTAATCTCAGCCCTGTCTCTAAATAATTGATTCCTCAGTGAGTCTGGCTGTGAAGCCCACTCTGACCGGTGTGCTCTATGACCACCCTCTAATTTATTATTTAATCTTTTGTATGGCCAGTGGTCCTTTAAAGTGAGGGAAGGAGATGGACAGAAAAAAAAGGAAAAACATGAATACTAGCCTTTTGTTTTCAGCTTGTTTTATCTTTGACGATACACATTGATTTGACTTCCCCGAACAGAGGGAAGTAACGTAAAACACACCTGAAACACAGGAAGCTACACATGGACCTGCTGCCTATTGGTGGATATCAGAAGAGGAAATCTGAATTATGCAAATATTTAAAGCATCCTTTATGTGTGGTTAACTTTATGATTACTGTGCTAACCAAAAAAAAAAAAAAAAAAAACACACACTGATAGCTTGTTTAGAGCAATATAAATATTGTCCTGTGTCCATTTAATTTCAGGAATATTTTTGTATTTTTTATTTAGTAAGAATATGCCATCTATTCAAGGTCAAGGTTATACGGGCAACTGCCTTTAGCCTACTGAGATAACTACATTAGAAATAACCATTTCAGAATAAAACATATAGAAATGGGTAGACAAAATGTTGTTGCAATTACATTAGGCCTATAGTGTTTCCACAGGGGTAAAAAAACTGCATTTGTAAAGGAAAACAAAAGATGTTAAAATGTTTAAAAACAAATTCAAAAAATCATGATTGTTTCAAATTTAATTTACCCATCTATATAATGATGCCACAACACCCTGAAAATATTTATTTGAACTTCACTCAAAAAAATAGCACATTGGTTGAACATGATTTCATCGTGGACAGTGGTTCTTAACAACAATGGATGATGTTCAACCAGCTTTAAATATTTGTGTTCATTAAACATGAACATATAAGTTAAGTTAAATCAGGTTAACATTCTTAATTTTGTCCAAAACTATTACATTTGATTATTCTGAAATGAATATAAAAAAACAAAACAAGTAATCCAGTTTAATTGATTACTTTTATTTAGTGAAATGCTATTTTTTACAACATTTAAAAAACCTTTTACATTACAAGATTGTATTGGCTAGATGGTTTTGTTACATCCATGGCATGCCCAAAGTAGCTGTTTTTTTTTTTTAAAACATCTTTAATTGTTATTAGCAGATCCTCAGCCCAAGCACATGCTCTACACTTCACCACAATGGTAACGTCCAAAAACACTAACATAACACAAACTTTTAAATAACAACAAAACAAAACATTAAAAAGTCTCTCCATTTTCTCATCTCATTAGAAATGCATAAAATAGCACTTTATTTAAACATTTACTCTCCAAATTCAGCCTATTTGCAAAGCATGATGGGAAGTGAAAGTCCTGTTTGTTCAGCTTACTTGATTCAATCATGTTATTTCAAAATAAACAAATCAAGTTATGTCAAAGAGTAACAGTTTTAAGTCAGTTTAACATGAATCAATTACATTTGAACCAGAAACCTGATATAATGGTGTTAAATCAATATGAATTGCTTAAATAAAGTGAACCGCATCATAAGTTCATTTTTGGAGTGTTGAATGCAGTATTTATTTAATTTTAGTAATATTATGAAGTTAATCAGTGTGCTTCATGTGAATAAGCTTTTAATAAATGTATAAAATTAATATATAATTATGGTGATAATATAATGTGTTTATGATATTTTAAAGCGATGTTTGAGCTGTGCCGTTTAAAAGGGAAAGCTTCAGTATACCACACTCGCTTCTCCCTGCGATTCTTTTCCTTCTGCATTTTGCATGCATGTTGCTGCTCTTCATTATTCAAAGATGCTTTCTGCTGGAATGTGGCATGAGCATCCAGAGATGACAGCCACTCTCCCAAAGCAAGGTACACCTCAATTATGCATGCATAGACCACAAACCTTGCATTTCATTGTGTGTATTTGTACGCTTATGTGTGTGTGTGTATGCTGTGTACACGCACTTCCATTTGCATGTCGAGCCCACAAAGGTGCATTTTTTGCTACTTAGATGCCATATGACCCCATGACTGCAGGTGGTAAAAGCAGACACTCCAACAGTACTGCCACAGAGTAATTGTGCTTTGAACCCGAGACATTAAAAGAAAGAACAAATGCTTAATGCAATTTAAGAAGAACTCCCTCCCTGACACCCGCATCGATGCAGAATTTCCCTGAGTGCTGTAAGCCAACGCGTTAGGCCTGTTATTGTTTATGCAGTGTGTTTATCTGCATGAGAGGACTCGAAGAGTTCCCTGAAGAGACAGGAGTGCTAAAACAATTAAACGCTGCTCACTCCGAATTACATTTCCCTCCTCTGATCCAAGACCACCACACACACACACACACACACACACACACACACACACACACACACACACACACACTAGAGCTCAGGAGTGTCCACAAACACGAACATTAGAACAGTGTGTGTTTGTGTGCACACATTTAATGCTTGATTTGGCTTTCAGCTTGATTGGCTTTTCATTGTTTAGTAACGATATGAATAATGTATTGGAGGCCTTACATATCTGTCCGTTTTTTTGAAGGTAGATGTCCTTAAGGATTTTTTTTCCTCGATGTGAAGACACACACACACACACATACACACACACACACAAAGTGTGGCATCGAAAGGGGAGTCGGTGTTCCCAAAAGTGAAATTCCAGCAATTATTCACAGGAGATTGGTCCAGGTTCCGCCGCCAGCTTGTCGACACTCTTGACTGCGCAGAGGAGACTGACAGCCCCATTCTTCCACGTCACTGTGACAGATAAATATTTCACACACAAATAAATAAAGGATGCCCTGCGTTTTCCCTCTCTGTGGTTCTTCACAGACCAGTGCCCTCACACACACACACTCAAGCGCCTCCAAAACTCCTTTAGCCACATCAAATGCAAACACACACCATCACGTTGACGACCCCCATCAAGGGGTTTAATCTGGTGTGAGCAGGACGCAGGTAACTCTCCTCTCCTCATTTCCCTCTACAAAGAATCAATTAATGTCCGCCAGAGAGCCGACATGTTATGGGAGGCCCCTGCTATTGTGTTCAGGGCCCTCCCATGTTTCGCCTGATCAGAAATGGCCCCTTTGAAATAGTTTAATTACTGTAATGTGCACTATACATGTGAGGTGATTACACCAGTCCCCCCGGGAGGTGTAAAAATAACACATTTCATCTCAAATGAGATATTAAGTGCATTAAATGTCTGTGATTGTAATAGGCATCACTAAGTGTCTCTCTTCCCGTTCCTCCTATGGATCTCCTCGCTCCCGTTTATTAGGATGCTAAAAAGTTTGATAATTCAATTAAAAAATGATCTGGAGGTGGTTTGCGTCATTCTTTACCTTTCTTACTCACGCGGACGAGTGATTGAAGGTGAACTTTGGTCATTCATTTTATCTTCTAGGAACCCAGATCAAATAAACTACTGTAATCTTTCTTCACATTTTCTCGTTCTTTTCTTCTCTCTCCCCCTTTATTCTTCACGCCTGACCCAAACCACAGAGTGGTGTTATCATGTTAGCACTGAGATAAAAAAGCAGACTGAAATATTTATGTTGGTGTTATGACTTTGTTCTGCTGTATGCGGATCGACTGACTTGAGTGTGCCGAGATACTGGGGTGTGATCTGCTTCATTAGGAGGATTTCTGAGTGTGGATTAACCCCAGAGAGGCCCAGGGCCTCCACTGAGACTCACAGACCTGCCACACACACACACACACACACACACACTCACAGAGAGACATCAACACACTCCTCATCTCATCACTCCATGGAGGACAGCACCACTCCAGAGACACAAAACAGAACCAGCGCTTTCCTGACTTCCCAAACAACTTCATTCTCCCTTTAACTACTTAGAAATACAAAAATACACAATCTCTTCTTTTCTATAACCTTGTGTTGTTTCCTTCCTTTTTATGAGAAATGCTTATTTCAGCATTTCTCATATTATGTTGGTAGGGGTCCAACTCATCTTTTGTCTGCTCTCTTTGACACTTTCAGAGATAGTTAGATTTTTATTTTAGATAGATTTTATACACTAAGATGGGGTCAGTATGAATGTTTTTAAAAAGAAATTAACATTTTTATTCAGCAAGTATGCATTCAATTGATTAAAAGTGACAGTAAAGACTTCTAAACTATTATAAAAAGATTTCTATTTTAAATAAATGCTTTTCTTTTTAACTGTCTATTCATCAAACAAGACTGAAAAACATTGATAATAATAATAAGACATTTTTCTTGAGCACTTTATCAGCATATGGATGATTTCTGAAGGATCTGGAGACTGGAGTAACGATGCTGAAAATTCCGCTTTAACATCACAGTTACTTAAAAATTTACAAGTTTTTCACAACATTAATGTATTTTTGATCACATAAATACAGCCTTTGTGAGCATAAGATACTTTTTATACAACCTTTAAAAAAATCTTACAAACCCCAAACTTTTGAACATGAGTTTTTATGAACTCTCTTGTCAATCATCTTGCTCTCTTAACCAAATGAAGCGAACAAACACTTTGACTCAGACGTGTAGAAGAGATCCAGCTCAATGGGTGAGTTCAGGGAAAGAAGGAAAGAAAAAGAAAGAAAGAGGAGAGAAAACACAAGAGAGAGGAAAAGAAAATCAGTGCCTCTAAAAACGACTTGATTTTCAGTTCCTGAAAATAAACCGTGGAAAAGATCTCAGTGGATGAATACGGAACAACTTACTGAGAAACAGATCAAAAAGACTATGCATTATTATTTATCCTTACTGACTGTAAAAAAGAAGAAATTGTTCATTTTACCCGAGAACGACAACAGGTCAATTAATCATCATAAAATGATGAGTTTGGATCAATTATTAAATGATAAATCCAAAAGTGTGTGTATATATTTTATAAATACATATTTTACTATTATTTAAATTCCATCAAAGAGTTTAACTAATATTAAATATCATAGATTTTAATAGATTTCATTACTAATGAAACTGATTCACAATCACTAATCATTTTAGTTTTTTTTGCCGCATCTCAAACTCCCATGGGAAACGTGGAGTTATTTTCATCTCCAAATATTCTCCACTAAATCCCTTATTTTTGCTTCCCATCCCACCCCCTTATCCCAAATTACAGCAGAAAAAGATCACGAGCATGAACAAAGGAGAAAAAGCACAACCTTACATCAAAAGACAAGCGTGCAAACAAACAAATAAACTTGCAGATGAGACTGAGCAAGTTATAAACCCTCTTATTAACTTTTCCCTTTCTCCCGGTCTCCAACTCTGTTTGTAAACCCTTAAAGTCTTGTCACAGCCCCACTCAAAGGCCGGTCCAATCTGGTCTAAGGTCTGTTTTTGCCTGTCGCCGGCCCTCCTCTCCCTCCTCGCCTTTTGTCCTGCGTGTCTGTTGGGGTCTGCTCTGCGCTCGGCATCGCTTCAGGCCTTTATTAAATATGCACCTTCCACAAAACCAGCCGCTAATCTCCACTGAAGCCTGGGACCCGCACATATGCAAATCCACATCTGTTCCGCTTCAAAGAGGAGATTCACCGGGATCACGCCGCACACAGGAGTCTAACCCTCACCCCGAAAACCAATCGCATACGCACACACCCAAACGCAATCAACCTCTGTCTCTCCAACCGCTGACCCCCCAAGACAAACCCTCGACATATGCACATACGTTGCCAAACACTCTTCCATTCACCACCCTCGCAAACAAGCCACCCTCGGCACGCCGAGCTTATTAAAATCAGATCATGTCAGAGTGTCTCTTTGTGTCAGCACTCTGTTTTCTTTTGTGAGGTGTCTGAGAGACAGGAGGCTGAGATCTGTTCCCTGGCCCAGGGGCGGCTCCTCTGACGGGAGGCGAGAGGACCAGAGGGTACTTAATCCTACATAAGTGGCACCACACCGCCACCGCCTTGAGACATCCTCCTGAGCTAATTCAGCAGCGGATTACCACATCTCAAATCCGCCGGACAGCTTCATCATCCTGCCCAGAGCATACGGAGCTCTGTCAACACAAGCAACGCAGCAGTGTGTCAGTATCAGAGCTGGAGGGGTCATTTGTAAGACTAGCAGTAATGCTTCCCTTCCAAAAGCAAAATCTCCAATCAATGTCATGAAATGTTCGCTTTAGTGCTTGTTAGCTTAACATACAGTCAGTGAGCATAAATAAGCCCTGGAATAAAAAAATGAATATCATATTATATTGCCTTTTTATATTGAAAAAAATATATTTGTGATTAGAATAGCATACAATGAAAACTATTAAAAAGTGTGGTAACATTAGTACATACAGTAATTTCTCGGTTGTTAGCATTAGTTACTGAGCCATACATTTGTTACAGTATTGATTAATCTTATGTTAGTTAATAAACAGTTGTTCATTGTTTGTTCATGTTAGTTCACAGTCCCTGAACTAATGTTAACAAATACAACATTTGATTTTAATAATATATTAGTAATTGTATATATATATATATATATATATATATATATATATATATATATATATATATATATATATATATATATATATATATATATATATATATATATATATATATATATATATATATATATATATATATATATATATACATACATTAACTAAGATTAATAAATGCTGTATAAGTATTGTTGATTCTTATTGTTAGCTATAGTTATCTAATGAAACCTTATTGTAAACGGTTAAACAAAATAGTTTCCGTTAATGGAAATAAAATATAAATATTAGATGAAAATATTTAACTTAAAAAGAGTAGAAATGTAGAAATAATCAGCTAAAATAAAACTCAAATAACTCAAATAAAACACATTTAAGTTGAAGCACGAAAATGACTAAAACTTAAATAAAAATAATAAAAATTACAAAACAATTACAAATAAAATATAAAATAAAATTACAACAAAAAATATGGTAATGATATGTAAATAATACAAAATAATGCATTATTAGGCCACTACTATTGTGTCCGTCTCTGGTAATTCTCCAGATCTCTATTTATTAGATGAAAGAGGTGCTTGTGAATAGGGCACTTTGAGCATGATGTATAAAGATAGCAGATTTGCATGTTTAATTAAGCTATCAAACCACAAAGCAGAGAGCTCAGCTCTAAATCTGCAAAGTCAACAACCTCTGTAATAACACACAGCCCCTTCTCTAAGTGAGTAGGAGAGACACATAGAAAGATGTAAAGCTCTTCATTTACATACAGCGAAAGACATTCACAGCCCATCACAGCAATAAAGTCAAGCTGGCCTCTTTGTCAAGCCATGCTCTCCGAAAGAAAGGGGAACAAACAAAGAAAAAGGTGAAGAGAGGGATGGAATTAGATGCATGCGTGATGGGAGAAGGAGTTGGGGAAGGAGGGAATGCAAGAGTCTTTAATCAGGTTGATGTGTCGTCGCTCACTTTCCTGGGCTCAGGTTTATCTCTCATTAGCTGGGCTGTGGTGTGCAGTATTGTCCCTGTGTGTTTGAACTGCACCAAAGGAGTGGAGATTTGCTTTAATCCAACCCATCAAAGGTAACATGCTAACACACATGTGCTAAAATATACACACGCATATGCTGCTTCTGGATTAAACCGCCATGGCAGAGTTCTGTGCGTGCATGCGGGGAGGGGGGGTGGGGTCCGTTTCACCCGTTCCACTTCTGAAATGTGACACCACTCACCCGCCATGGGCACACTGAGGATGACACCTCCAGCACACATTTAAATAATCTGCCGAGGTTTGGGTTACATAATTATGCCATGACAGTTTGTGTTTGTGTGTATGTGTGCGCTGCTGCCAACGTCGCCAGGCTTACTGGTTTCGAGGATAAGCGCCATGGGCCTGGTCTGCTCTGCGACGGCTGATTTTGACAAATTTGCAATTCAAAACAACTTATGAAAAGATTTTTTTTGGCCTTATGAATGCAGAATTTGGAAACCATATTTACATTTTGCCAGACAAGGAAGACACTCTTTGCAATGGCAAAAGGATTGCAATGAAGGTGATAAAAAAGTAGTTCTGCACATTTCTTACAATGAACAAAAGAACATGAGTGTACCTAAAATAAAATAAACGAGAACCGAGGTATAAAGTTATATGAATAAAATATAGGCCTTTTGCATATATATTTGAATTATATCTAGTGTGGTGTTTTGAATTTAGCATTGCAAGAATACATAGTGCAGTTTTACAATCAAGTAAGAGACTTTTCTTTCTGCAGAAGTAGAAAATTCCAAAGAGACAAAGAAACCGATGGAACGATAGATTAAAGGATAGATATAATAATAAGTAGAATTACAGAATGATATAGAGTAATGGACTTAATGGTATAGATTTAATAGAAAAGATAGAATGATATGTAAGATGATTACATATAGTACTTTAGATAGAATCACATAATGATAGATAGAGTTGTAAAATGATAGATAGTACAAAATATAGAATAATGCCTAAAACCCTGGACAGCGATTTCAACCGATTGGGAATTGGGAACAGAGTACATTTGGCAAGTGTATTGAACTATAGACAGACAGACAGACAGACAGACAGACAGACAGACAGACAGACAGACAGACAATGATAGACAGACAGACAGACAGACAGACAGACAATGATATATAGACAGACAGACAGACAGACAGACAGACAATGATATATAGACAGACAGACAGACAGACAGACAGACAGACAGACAGACAGACAGACAGACAGACAATGATATATAGACAGACAGACAGACAGACAGACAATGATAGACAGACAGACAGACAGACAGACAGACAGACAGACAGACAGACAGATAGATAGATAGATAGATAGATAGATAGATAGATAGATAGATAGATAGATAGATAGATAGATAGATAGATAGATAGATAGATAGATAGATAGATAGATAGATAGATAGATAGATAGACAGATAGATAGATAGATAGATAGATAGATAGATAGATAGATAGATAGATAGATAGATAGATAGATAGATAGATAGATAGATAGATAGATAGATAGATAGATAGATAGATAGATAGATAGATAGATAGATCCTCCATCAGCACAGTACAGGCTAAACTCTGATTATGTTCTTTCCATGACAACAGTCTGACAGTTGTGATAAAAGCTTAGCTAAAATAAAACCCTCTTATCACATCCGTCTTACTAAAAAAACATGTATGGAGTAGAGCACTCATCTACTGCCTGCTGCACTTCTTTTTCTTGTTTATGTGACCATTTTTCCCTTCTCTTCTTGTTCTTCCGACTCCTCACCGCCAGCTTTTTCTGAACTCTCACATTTCTGCTCCACTTCACTGAGATTTTGAAACTTAAATGTTTCATTATTAGCGGTCAGTATATTTTTATCTGCATTTTGGTTTGACCTACGAGCACCTACTGGCCGCTACGTCATCTAAACTGATGGACGTTTCAATACGAGAACAATTCTGTTCCCAGTGTTCCTTCCTATAGCATGAATAACAATTTGCGAAGTATAATCTCCTCCTTAATGCTCATGTTTTCCCATGTAGTCATTTCACGGCAGGTGCATTGACATGTACAGCACAAGCCCTCTGGTGATCCATGCATCTGTTACCCAGAAGCCTCTGCCACCGTCACGCCCCAGTGACACAGTGACTCCCAGAGGCCGTTAGGGCAGGAACAGAGGACGGGGATGAAGTGATGCTCTGTGTATGTGTTGGTGGGTGGGTTTATGTGCGTGAGTGTTTGTGTTAAGGGGGGATAGAAGAGGTCAGCGTAAGCCAGTTAAAGGCATTAGACCTCCAGACTGATGAAAAGAACTGGCCCACTGATCATATTAAAGGGAGCTACCAGGGCCCAATGCTGCTGTGCTGGTGCACGGGCCAAAGCAAACACTGGGAGAGGGTGGCTAAGCCTGCCCTCACAGACATCAAAGACAGGGGATCAATTCTCACTGTGCAGCTCAACAATCCCAGGATCTGCTACGTACTCTCTCTCTCTCTCTCTCTCTCTCTCTCTCTCTCTCTCTCTCTCTCTCTCTCTCTCTCTCTCTCTCTCTCTCTCTCTCTCTCTCTCTCTCTCACACACACACACACACACACACACACACACACACACAGAGAGAGAGAGTTCTCATGGAAGGTGCAATGATGGAGTTTTTTTATGTTTACGGTGAAAAAAATGGGGTACACAGATATAAAGAAGGATATTTAATATTTAAGAATATTTAAGAGGACACAAAGGTCGGTTGTGCATTACAAATAGAGTGATTTTTTTTAGTCTGCGTTTTGATGGAAATGGAAAATTTAAAAAAAAAAAAATATATTTTTAAAGAAAGAAAGGAATATTTTTGCCGTCATAGGAATACATTTATATTTTTTAAATATTCAAATAGAAAACAGTAAACTCAACTGTCAACAGAGTTTCACAATATCACTGTTCTACTCTATTTTACAATAAATTCAACACTTCTTTAGACTGGGTAAACCCAGCCTGATCTGCCGATCTGTGATTTGATTTTGCCCGGCAACTCAGTCTGGAAACCTGTCCATTAACTTCTGCTGCTTCTATTACACTTTTGCAGGAACCAATCACAGACTGGCAGGTTTAACACAATGACAGATAGATAAACTATTGGTCGTTGCCCGTTGATCACTCCTCTTGTGCAGTAGAAAAACAGAGCAGACTTTGTTTAAATTAAAATTAAATTAAGTTTAAATTATTTTAAATTATTTATTTTTATTTTATATATATATATATATATATATATATATATATATATATATATATATATATATATATATGTATAATAAAAATTAAACTGTATATTTGAATAGATCACATTTTGCACAATTAGCAAACACACATGCAAACTGAAGTAGTTTTGATTTTGACCACAATATGCTGATATTTTGTCTTCAGAAATTGTTTCTCATCTTAAACATCCACCATTACGGCTGAACGCAAGAATAACAACCGTGCTAATTACTCTAATTTAGCATCAAATATTCACACTTTGGCTGAACTTCACACTGTGTAAATATCTCACAAAACCCCATCAAACAGGGAGCTGACAGCTGACGGTAAAATAACAACCTCAAAATTCAGGGCCTTCAAAAACGCACCTTCAGTGGACATCTTCAGTCTTCCAGCTTGTTTCAAATGATCTGAAAACAAAACAAAAGAAAAACGTCTGCAGATTTAGTTGTTTTTCTTCTCCCTTCTCACAGTCAAAGCGGTTAAAAGTTTGACAAATTTTACTATAGGTGTGTTTGAAGTGTGCTTAAGTGTTTGTCAGGAGGAGTTAGCATCAGTGTCTGGACTGCGGCTGGGAGGGTGAAGCCCAGCAGCCGGCACAGGAAAGCAGCAGAGCCTGCCGTCGCTTCTGCAATTATCAGCCCGGGAAACCAAAACACTGTTCACACAACGCGGGAATGCAAAAACAAAGGAGCCATTCAGAGCCCCAACACCCAAGGAGTTTCCATGAGGACTGGAATTTTGTCAGCCGACATAAACATTCACAAGGGAAAGTAAAAGATATCAGCCGTCAGCAACCAGGTGCTTCACAGAGAGATCGGTACCAAGCAAAGAGAATACTCACTGATACCCAATCCACACACACTTCACAGATTATGGACATTTCCGCACACATGCGGAATATCTCTGTTCCTCACACACAGAGGACTCCATACCAGCAAACACACTGTCATGGCCTGTTGAAAGACTGTAGGTTGGCCCAGTGATGTGTGTGGAAGGGAAGAGGTCAAAGCTGTGTGTTATGAGCTGTATCGATACACCTTTAAGCATTGAGCTCATTCATATCTGACGGGTCCAGGACACTGACCATCTATGCGATTGAAGGTATGTGTGTTCATATCCCGAGCCTCACTAACTGTGAGATTGTGTGTTTGCACCACATTCTAATCACTTTCACAGCAAGCCTGCTTTCCTTTTTTAAAGGGTTAGTTCACCCCACAATTAAATTTCTGTCATTGCTTACTCACCCTCATATCAATCCAAACCCGTAAGACCTTCGTGAAGGTCACACAAATGAAGATATTTTTGATGAAATCCGAGAGCTTTCTGACCCCTCCATAGACAGCCGAACAATGACCACCTTCAAGGTCCAGAAAGGTAGTAAAGAGATTGTTAAAATAGTCCATGTGACTACAGTGGTTCAACCTTAAGGTTTGAAGCGACGAGAATACTTTTTGCGTGCAAAAAATGAACAAAAATAATGACCTTTTTCAACAATGTCTAATATATATACAACCTGATTCAAAAAAGTCTCAAAAAAGTTGGAACAAGGTCATGTTTACCACTGTGTGGCATCCCCTCTTCTTTTTTAACAGTCTGCAAATGTCTGGGGACTGAGGAGACAAAACGTAAAATTTTGATTTGTCTGACCACAGAACAGTTTTCCACTTTGCCACAGTCCATTTTAAATAAGCCTTGGCCCAGAGAAAAGGCCTGCACTTCTGGATCATGTTTAGATATGGCTTCTTTTTTGACCTATTTTAGCTGGCAATGGCGAATGGCGAATTTACAGACAATGTTTTCTGGAAGTATTCCTGAGCCCATGTTGTGATTTCCATTACAGTAGCGTTCCTGTATGTGATGCAGTGCCATCTTAAGGGCCCGAAGATCACGGCATCCAGTATGGTTTTCTGGCCTTGAACTTTAAGCACAGAGATTGTTCCAGATTCTCTGAATCTTTGGATGATATTATCCACTGTAGATGATGATATCTTCAAACACTTTGCATTTTTTCTCTGAGAAACTCCTTTCTGATATTGCTCCACTATTTTGGGGGGAATTTTTGATCCTCTGCCCATCTTGACTTGTGAGAGACACTGCCACTCTGAGAGGCTCTTTTATACCCAATCATGTTGCCAATTAACCTAATAAGTTGCAAATTGGTCCTCCAGATGTTCCTTGTATGTACATTTAACTTTTCTGGCTTCTTATTGCTACCTGTTCATACTTTTTTGGCCCTGTAGATCTCATGAAATTAAAAATGGGCCAATATTTGGCATGACATTTCCAACGTCTCACTTTCAACATTTGATATGTTATCTATATTCCGGTAATAAAATAATGGATGAGTTTTGAAAATTACTGCATTCCTTTTTTGTTCACAATTTGTACAGTGTCCTAACTTATTTGCAATCGGGTTTGTATATATATATATATATATATATATAGTTCGGTTCACTTGCCTTGTGGCCTTAGACTGAGGTGGCTGCTTTACACAGCATGACATCCTAAAGCATCTAAACATACATTGGTTAGGTTTAGGGGTAGAGTTTGGTTTAGGGGCTCAAAATGATCTATAATCATGTAATGCAACTAAAGTTATTGTGGCTGTTTAAATTATACCCCAACATATTATGATGACAATTATACCCCCGTTTATAATTGCATGATAATACATTTCCTCAATATGGTATTTGTTAAATACAACTTTTTCTTAACTATGTGACCATGCTACTTTACTGTTTTTTTATTATTCTGTATTTATCCTTTTTTTTGGCATAGGCATTACTTTGTTTTGATATAGCTAAATAATATTGTATGCACATTTGTATGCATGTTCATAGTCACTAAATTCATCCATCTGTAGTCCAATT
Organism: Pseudorasbora parva; assembly: GCF_024679245.1. NCBI lineage: Eukaryota > Metazoa > Chordata > Actinopteri > Cypriniformes > Gobionidae > Pseudorasbora > Pseudorasbora parva. The sequence continues at coordinate 38,837,726 of NC_090172.1, forward strand.
ACACATATATACTTTCTATTTTGTGCTGTCCTTGGAGAAGATCTCCCTACTTCAATCCGCATTCAAGCATCAGACACAAAAACAACACTGATCACAGTTTAGCCAGCAGAGGCCCACTTCCACCATTACTTTCCATAATAAGAACAGGAAATGAGGCATGTGGGAGGGTGAGTAAGCAATTTTTCCCTCAGTGGAAGCAGGGAGCAGCTATTTTCTGGGCTGTTTGGGTAACGCGCTCATGCAGCGGTGTATGTTTGTGTGTGAGCTGCTGTTTCCACTCCGAGGCATGTGCTGTTTGTCAGAGACCCACACAAGGCCATGTCCCTCTCTGTGGCATTGTGCCACTGTGATTTTCTGAACCCAACCATGTATTCATGGTTTATTCCAAGACTATATTTACTCTCTCTCTCTCTCTGACAGAAGCCACCCAGGAAACATGGACTGATCACACCAAAACTAAAAGAGGTGGACAATACAGACAACGGTTTCAGGATTAAACATTACACTACATTCGGGCCTGCCAAAAAATGTGTACTTCCCAACACTGTAAGGTAAACATAATCATTACATTACATAACGGAATAATTTGGGTTCAATTTAAATTAAGCTCTAACGACAGCCCTCAAGACATACTGTTAATTACCAGACCGACTCATTCCTCATTTTTAAGACAATGTTTGAATTAAAGAGAAGTGCTTAGAAGTTAATGTAAACATAAAAATATTCTATAAATACTAAAATATTACACTCTAAAAAATGCTGGGTTAAAAACAACCCAAGTTGGGTTGAAAATGCACTAACCCACCAATTGAGTTGTTTTAACCCAATGTTTGAGTTGTTTTAACCCAGTGGTTGGGTTAAATGTTGCTTAAGACAACCCAATTGCTGGGTAAGAACAACTCAACCATTGGGTTAAAACAACCCAATTGTTGGGTTGGTGCATTTTCAACCCAACTTGGGTTGTTTTGAACCCAGCATTTTTTAGAGTGTACTGTTTCAATGCCACAAGACTTAAAAAAATATGTTTAAAAAAAAACATATTAACCTATCTGTGAAGTCATTAAACCCTAAAAACACGTTTTCACAGTCCAATAACTTCTACTGTTACCACGTATTAAAAATGCATGTGTCTTGCTAATTGGTTCGCTGTTGAAATCTGAACAGGGTCATATTTTAAGAAGATGGATAGCGGCTATTCAAGAGTGTTTGCTGAGTGAAGCTGGTTATGTGTGATGTTTAAGGTTTAGGATTAGGGGAATGAAACAAGTAGGAAATAAGCTAGCCAATGCTTCAAAAGATCTACTGCGACCACAGCACAGCACAACCAGGAAAACTGTTCAATTACACAGACACATTTAGCCATACTCCACAAGTCAACCTCAAACACACACACACACACACACACACACACACACACACACACACACACACACACACACACACACACACACACACACACACACACACACACACACACACACACGCCTTCACAGAATATTCCCCTTTAATCTTTAAGACCACAGTTGGGAGAAGGCTGGCATTGGTCAGTGTTCTCTCTTTCTCTTTCGCTCCATCTCTCCCTCTGAGTTAGATCAGATCAAAGGGGCTGCTGTGGTCTCGTCTGTTTTTAAAATGGCATGTCGTCAGAGAAAGGAAGGAAAACCCCTGACTCTGCTAGCCGCTTGTCCACAGCAAACTTTCCAGCAAACAAAATGGAGACGGCTAAACTCCAAAGAGCGCTAGCGAGCCACAGCTTATTCTCGAGCCTGAATGATGCAAGAAGCGGGCAGTCTGCAACTCTAAGGATGAATCAGAATTTCTCATTGCACGGGTATACACTCTAAAAATGAATTATTAAATGGCTATCATACCCCCATAGTATAAAAACAAACACAAGGGGAAGAGGTGGAAAGAGAAGAGAGAGCAAGATGAATACTGATGCTTTGGCCGCGCATTAGACCCAGATGGATTAGACATTTTATAGAGAGAGCGATAAAGGAAGAAGAAAAGAGACTGAGATTGAGAGGCAGAAAAATAAAAGCGAGAAAGAAATCCACATTCAAAGTCCAGGCGCAAACTGATGCTAGCTTTTAACCTCTGACAGGGCAGCCCACATCAGGAAGCACTTCGCTCTGCTCCAAACAGATCCCACCGCATACCGCTAACATTTCCCTACACGGACATACACAGATATCTGTTCACCCTGACCTATAGGGTGAACAGGATGAATCAAACACTGTCAAATACAGTTCCACAGACACAGACATGGGCTGCTGGCCAACTCAAAACATCTGTGTGTGTTTTTTTCTTTCTTTGCCATGCTTTTAATAGGCTCAAATCCATACGGCTCGCGTGGAGAAAAAGTACCTGAGCTGCATCAGAACAATACAATACGAACAATACGAAGCCATCGAGCACAGAACCAGGCCGGTACTACTAAAATAAATGTTTGGACAATCAAACTAGCTAATTTCATTTTTATGGAATGAACATAAATAAAAATTCTAAAGGTGACTATTCTGGTGCATCTTCTATTCTGCGTATTTCTTCTTCTAAATGCAAAAAAGAAGCAATTTTTACTTGTCACTTTACTTTGTTTTATGATTATGCACATGTACACATGTGGATGTGTGTGCATGTAGTTGGTGCCACAAAAAGTGTACTCCCTTTAAGTAAAAGATCTGATTCAATGTTTCTGCATACAAAAAAATATTGTCTCAGGAAGGTCCATCTGTTCAATCTGACATCAGTTCAAGAATATATCTTGACCTGTGAAGAAAGGGCTAGATTCCATTCACCTGACAAATGCTGCTACAGTATGTGATGTATATTAAAGGAATAGTTCACCCAAAAAGTTAAAGGTGCCCTAGAATTTATTTGAAACAATAATTTAAATTGTTCTCTGATATCTACATAGAGGGTATGTTGCTTATTTAAGGTCAAAAATTGTCCACATAGGGTTTTACAGATCCATTTTCAATCCTAGAAATTGTCCCTATAGGATGTAATGCTCTGTTTTTGCCTTATTTGGAAGGGTCGTGTATATTAATGCATAGTTCTGTTCTGATTGGCTGTTTCACTGCACTGAAGCTCAATGACAGCTAACACATCCATACCATTTGTCATGGCAATGATTTGACAATGATATCTTCTTAACTTTGAATCACAAACTGAACTGGGTAGCGCATAAATATGTTGTTTACACAGTTTGACAGTAGAGTACTGATTTAAAAGTCGATTTATTTAGCCAAACAAAGTATGTAGAAGCCACTCAAAATAGTCAGTGTCATGTTTACTACTCACCCGTTGCAAAATAATCATATTTCAGTTCTCAAAAATGTATTTTTATTTAACAAATTGACTAAGCCTTGTCAAATGAATATCGTTTCAACTTAGATCGAGAAAGTGATCTGTAAGCAACTAAACAGTAGTAGTAAATGTAGTTCGCTTCTGAGTTATGTTAATGATGAAATATACACTCACCTTGAACACCTGTTCAATTTCTCATTAATGCAATTATCTAATCAACCAATCACATGGCAGTTGCTTCAATGCATTTAGGGGTGTGGTCCTGGTCAAGACAATCTCCTGAACTCAGAACTGAATGTCAGAATGGGAAAGAAAGGTGATTTAAGCAATTTTGAGCGTGGCATGGTTGTTGGTGCCAGACGGGCCGGTCTGAGTATTTCACAATCTGCTCAGTTACTGGGATTTTCACGCACAACGATTTCTAGTGTTTACAAAGAATGGTGTGAAAAGGGAAAAACATCCAGTATGCGGCAGTCCTGCGGGCAAAAATGCCTTGTTGTTGCTAGAGGTCAGAGGAGAATGGGCCGACTGATTCAAGCTGATAGAAGAGCAACTTTGACTGAAATAACCACTCGTTACAACCGAGGTATGCAGCAAAGCATTTGTGAAGCCACAACACGCACAACCTTGAGGTGGATGGGCTACAACAGCAGAAGACCCCACTGGGTACCAATTATCTCCACTACAAATAGAAAGAAGAGTCTACAATTTGCACAAGCTCACCAAAATTGGACAGTTGAAGACTGGAAAAATGTTGCCTGGTCTGATGATTCTTCAATTTCTGATGACATTCAGATGGTAGAGTCAGAATTTGGCGTAAACAGAATGAGAACATGGATCCATCATGCCTTGTTACCATTGTGCAGGCTGGTGGTGGTGGTGTAATGGTGTGGGGGGTGTTTTCTTGGCACACTTTAGGCCCATTAGTGCCAATTGGGCATCGTTTAAATGCCACAGCCTACCTGAGCATTGTTTCTGGCCATGTCCATCCCTTTATGACCACGATGTACCCATCCTCTGATGGCTACTTCCAGCAGGATAATGCACCATGTCACAAAGCTCTAATCATTTCAAATTGGTTTCTTGAACATGACAATGAGTTCCCTGTACTAAAATGGCCCCCACAGTCACCAGATCTCAACCCAATAGAGCATCTTTGGGATGTGGTGGAACGGGAGCTTCATGCCCTGGATGTGCATCCCACAAATCTCCATCAACTGCTAGATGTTATCCTATCAATATGGGCCAACATTTCTAAAGAATGCTTTCAGCACCTTGTTGAATCAATGCCACATACAATCATGGCAGTTCTGAAGGCGAAAGGGGGTCAAACACAGTATAAGTATGGTGTTCCTAATAATCCTTTAGGTGAGTGTAGGCAAATTTAGATTTCAATCCGTCAAAAGGGATCGACATATCGACACTGTTGTATTTTATGACAACACTGGCAGGAAATAATATTAACCTTTGTCATTTGACAAACTGTTATGTGAGCTACTTGGTGTTTCCAATACTAGCACCTTGTGTTAGATCTAGACAACACAGGGGATATTATCGTAATGTTGTCTTACTAAGACGCTTTCAATTTAATCAGAAATTGGTTTGACAGTCAATAAGTGGATAAAATCACTACTTACTGTTTATAGGAATAAGGTTTAAATCGGCTCTTTCTTCAGTTTTAGACGCTGCTATATTGCCCCAGGTTAGAAAAATTGTCTGTGGTGAAATGAGCCGAGCAAACAAACAACTTTGAATTAAATTGTTGTGGTATCCGATTGTAAATAAACATCAACCATGACTGTTGGTATTTTTTATCTGTGGGAAGGGTATGTAAAGTCCTCACGTCCCCTGCATAGCCAGGAACATGACATGTGTCCATGATCTGCCGTTTTCACTATCCTTGCGTGATGCTTGTTTATCTGACTGAACTCCCGACGCCTGCGCAGATCCGCCTGACAATGAACATTGGCTGGCATGCAAATGTTGAGGGCGTACATATTAAGGATCCCAGCAGTTGCGTCACAGTTGGCATTATGTTGAAAATAGCCTGTTTTTCTGTGGTGTTTTTCAAAAACAAGATTTACATATGAAGGAGGAGAAAATGGTGTTTGAGACTCACTGTACGTGATTTCCATGTACTGAACTCTTTTTATTATGGCAAGGTTAATATAACATTTTTCATTCTAGGGCACCTTTAAACTCTGCTGAACATGAAAGTATGATATTTCGAAGAATGTTGGTAATCAAACAGTTTTAGTATTCTTTAGTATTAGTATATCCTCATTTCGTTATCTATTATCCTCATCTTCAAACTGGCTTATTTTATGTTCAGCAGAACAAATCAATTCATACATGTTTGTAACAACTTTAGGGTGAGTAAATGATGACAGAATTTTCATTTTTTGGATGAACTATCCATTTAATACAGAGGTAAGATTTTCAAACAGAATCAATACAAAGTGTCAATTATTTCAGGAGTAATTCATTTAATAGAAAATGAATGCATATTTTGACACCAGATAATAACCAGGGAATGCATGAACTTAAAATGTGTACCTTGAAGTGTCTGTCTACATTAATGCAGTTTAAATGTAAACTGAATTATTAAGATGAATTTGAATCTAGCTAACAAATAATAATATAACTATTATGAAGACTACGTTTTCCTCTTAGTCAGCTTGGCATGCCAGTTAATGCAGTAGCTAAGAATCAAGGCTGTACTGAGGTTAGATATTATGCTTTAAGAGAAAGATTACAAGAACATTACAGAAGCAAATATAAAGCTTATATTGTCACTCTGCTTTATTCATGTTACAGGTGAGGAGTCAACAAGTTTAGTGAATTAGCTTTAAAACAAAGTAGTTCTTTGTAGTTGTAATCTATTCAAGTTCTAACATGATAGAGGCTGGACAAGGTGACACTGGGCTTTTTTTTTTTTTTTTTTTGCCTTACCGAATCACATATATTTAATACATTACTCAACCACATGATTTGCCTGAATTTCCTGTCAAAATGATACATTTTTTGGATCTGGTGTGGTTGTCCATCTCAAAGAGTGCATGCCAGCCGGTACAGATGCCCTCACAGCCTGCATCTCTTTGGCCTGTGCCTTCTTTAAACACTGATAGCTGCATGATTTATAGCCAGACAAGACACCAGAAGCAATATTTTGGCACAGTGTCCGAACATAATGTGTTCTAGGCAGAGACTGGGACAACGTGAGGGGAGGGCAGGAGAGTGTAATGACTCTGCTAGCCACAAGGGGGTGCGTGTATGAGTCTGCTGCCGCCCCAGAGGGAGAACACAAAAAAGAGACAAATTCTTACACTTCTTTGGGAAATGTGATCCTATCCTTTTCTCTTATTCTCACTTTCATACTCTCCTTGCACTTTGATATTTGATTGTTATTCTCTGCAGCTTAGATCCACAGATTAAGGGTCATTCTACAGGGCAGAAAACACCACAGCGGTAAAGCATTTCCACAGGCCCACCCGAGTTAAGTTCCAACATCCTAACGCATCACACATGATCATATCCCTATAAACATGGGCAACTGTGTGTTACTGAGCCAGACAGGAGAAAGAGAGAGAGTCTGACAACATCAAACCTGTGGGAACACAGCCAGACAGATCTAACCTCCATCTGTTCAACAGGCCTCCAACCTTTTCTTTCTTTCTTTCTCTTTCTTTCTTTCTTTCTTTCTTTCTTTCTTTCTTTCTTTCTTTCTTTCTTTCTTTCTTTCTTTCTTTCTTTCTTTCTTTCTTTCTTTCTTTCTTTCTTTCTTTCTTTCTTTCCTTTCTTTCTTTCTTTCTTTCTTTCTTTCTTTCTTTCTTTCTTTCTTTGTCTGAGTGACAGGCCTCTAGTCTTCGAGGAGCAGCTGAAAGTATAAAGGGAATCCATTTTTGATCGTGCTGATTCTCTCCGGTGAAACTCTAGAAGGGCCTGACAAAAGCGAACTCAATAAAAACAAAGAAGAGTGATACCGCAGTAACTCGCAAGCGCGGGGAACCGCTCCACTGTTTTATGTTGCTGTGGTACATTCAACCTTGGCTCAAGTTCGAGCATGTTCTTCAGAGTGAATTTGAAGTGATCATCTGAAACAAGTCAAAACAAGAATTTATAATTCAGACATTTCTTGCAACCTATTTTTCCAACCTTCTCCTTCGCACACGGTGCTCAAAGACATCAATATTGTCCATAAGTCGTATTTCAAGCTCAGAAATGAGTGTTGAAGTGTCTTAGATCAGTGATGTATATTTTGTTTTGCCTGGGGTAACAACAATAAGCAATAAAGTTGGGAATGCAAACTTTTGAAATTTTAAATGCAATAAAAATACTTGAGTTATGGTCGTATTGAATTACTCGTGATTGACAGCCTTTTATTTGTATGCCAGAGAATATGACAGTCACTTATAGGCCTCTAGAAGACTACAGTTTTGTACATCAAGATCAAACACTGACTTTTACCTTAACACATTAAATCCTACAGTGCAAAGAAGCCAGATGGAGGTTCCAGAAAAGGCCATACGAGACAAAAAGCAGGCACATGCGCCTCACATTCACAACCTCACTGGGAGCATCTCTTCCTCTTTCATGCAGAATAAAGGGCATAGAAAAGGAAGATGAGCTGTCCGAAAGGTCAACAAAATTTACCTTTCAGCTGACAGATGTAGATTCAAAAGCAGCCAAAAAGAGAAAAGAAAAGTGATTTAAAAAAAAAAAAAGTGGGTTTAACAAGAGGGATTATTAAAACCCAGTCTGTCTAGAAAGACAATGAAACGGTCATTGTTGTTAAAGCATCATTTTCCAAACATAAAAATGGTGCAATCAGCAAATAGCAATGTTTAATCACATAGCATCTCTTGTGAAAATCAGATATGTCCTGTCCCAAATGACACCCTCAGCCATTGCGGTCATTGTCCAAGTCTAGACTGTGATGGAGTAACATCACACAGACCGTTGGGTAGCAGTAAAGAATGCAAAACAAGTGTTGATGTCATCTCCTGTCCATCCTTCTGAATCATAAAATGAAAGAAGGGACATCCTGACTGCAGGGTTCCCCAATAGGGTCCAGTAGGCCACAGCCCTGCAGAGACCTGTGTCTCATTCAGTTCTCAAGCTCCCAAGCTTGTGAATCAGTATATCGTGTACAGGCACTGGTAATGACGGTAAAGGATATAGAGCAAACATAACCACTGCTCCATGATTAACTCTTTAAAATAAGCAAAATTAGTAACCTTATTGAAAAGCATTTTTACACATTAGATAGACCTTCCAAAACAGGTCTATCAGGTGTGTGTGTGTGTGTGTGTGTGTGTGTGTGTGTGTGTGTGTGTGTGTGTGTGTGTGTGTGTGTGTGTGTGTGTGTGTGTGTGTGTGTGTGTGTGTGTGTGTGTGTGTGTGAGTGTGTGTGTGTGTGTGTGTGTGTGTGTGTGTGTGTGTGTGTGTGTGTGTGTGTGTGTGTGTGTGTGTGTGTGTGTGTGTGTGTGTGTGTGTGTGTGTGTGTGTGTGTGTGTGTGTGTGTGTGTGTGTGTGTGTGTGAGTGTGTGTGTGTGGTTCTTATGCCCACTAAGGTTGCATTGATTTGATCAAGAAAACAAATACAGTAAAACCAGCAATACAGTAAAATATTATAAGAAATTAACTGTTTTCTATTTTAATAGTTTCAAATTTTATTTACTCATGTGATGGGAAAGCTGAATTTTCAGTAGACTTTAGTTTCATGTAGTCCTTTAGAAATCATTTTAGTATGCTGCTCAAGAAACATTTGCTAATATCAAAGTTAAAAATATTTGTGATGCTTGATATTTTTGTGGACACTGATTTTTTCCCCCCAAGATTTTTTGATAAATAGAAAATAACAAATTAACAGCATTTATTTGAAATAAGGATGTTAATGTGATCGCTTTTCACATACATTTTCACATCACTTTTGATCTAATTAATGCATCCTTTCTAAATAAAATCTTAATTGTCTTTATCTCTCACCCAAAACTGTTGAATGGTATTCTATATCTATACATTAGTTTACATTGCACTGTAAAAAATTTGTGGTTGTTTTTGTTGGTTTAACTTAAAAAAGTAAGTAACCTGGTTGCCTTAAAATTTTGAGTTTATTGAACTTAAAGATTTGAGTGTATACAATGAAGGAAATTAGTTTAATAAATAGAAACTCCAAACATTTTTATATCTGAACCACATAAAAAATGTGATAAATCATGAAAAAAGCACAATTTGGCATGTTTCACTGCATCATCAGAAATAACAAACACATAATTACCCAATATGCTTACAAAATCTTTTAATAATCTTTTAATAAAGATTGTCAAATCTAAAAAAAAAAATCATTGTATTAACTCAAAATTTTAATTTCAATGAACTCAAAATTTTAAGGCAACCAGGGCTGCATTTCCCGATAACGTTGTCTCTTAGCGCGCTACGAAGACTCTAAAGGTTTAACTTAACTGAAGGTATACCATTTCTAGGTGTGTTCCCCGAACTATACCTTAGGAGGTCGCTTAAGGTATACCTTCTTAAGTGCGACGTTAGCGGGTGCTCTCCGTGGCCGCGGTGCTGAATTTACTTATATCGATGGCTCAAGAATCGATTATTTACTCTATGCAGGGGCTGTTTCACTGCGTTATGTGAAAAAAGTATGTTCTTTATAAAAGAAGCACTTCAGAAATAGTTGAACTTTCATTTATCATTCAAAATTGCACCTAAATTTTACATAATTCTGAAATGAGTGCACGAACCAGCAATCTCATGCTCAACCGCATCATGAGCATCACGCGTCATTTAAATTATTACAATAGCCTATATTTTCCATAGAGTGTCTTGATTTACTCCAAAACCAGGGATGATTGCCCATGCAGCAGCTGCTTCACATTATTGTGTAAATAACTCATTTATATTATTAGATGGCCTACTCAATAAAAACGCAACACGCAAAACATATAATCAGCTGCTACTATATGGCGGAGAAAAAATAAAGAAAGAGAAGAGCCGCCAGCAGCTGATTTTAGTAGCTGAGCTCCGTCCAGTTTGTCTCGACAAAGTTGATCCAACAAGATCTAAAAGCTGCTGAATTTGCTGTCGTGGTAGGCGAAATTTATTTTTAATAGCAGCTTCTGACATGGTAGCCAGGGACTAAAGTTTTCACATATGAAATAGTGCACATACACTAAATGGCTCCGCGGACGGCGCCGTCTTTGATTTAGCACAATTCTATTCGCTGCCTCGCTGCCAAAGTTTGACTAAACTCCCCTCCACAATCATTCCCTTTAAATAGGCTCCTAAGCCTTTCCTGTCTAATGGTTTGCCGGCTGATGTACCTTTGGATAATATCATTAAAAAGCTAACAACCATTAGTGTTTGTAATGAAATTTTATGACAAAGAAATTTATGAAATTTCGTATAACAATTTTAATCCTTGCATAAAAAAAAAAAAAAAAAAAAAAAAAACTATTCAACTAGCCTAATTGAACACTGGGTGTATATTACAACTTCGGAATTATATTCGGATAGACTGACATATATAGAAGCTTTTTACACAGTGGTGGCCACTAGTGGAATTAACTTTTAATAGTGATAAGGTATAGCTAAGAGTGGTCCAGACCAACCTTACGAAAGTATGACTTAAAGAAGGTATTCTTAACTAAGTTCGTTTCGGGAAACACATATTAACGTTAAGGGATACCTTAAGGTATAACTTAAGAATGACGTAGAGTTAAGAAGGTTTCGGGAAATGCAGCCCAGGTAACTTTTTTTCTAAATATTTTTTTTTACAGTGTGGGTATACTTTAAAAGCTGTGTGTGTGTGTGTGTGTGTGTGTGTGTGTGTGTGTGTGTGTGTGTGTGTGTGTGTGTGTGTGTGTGTGTGTGTGTGTGTGTGTGTGTGTGCCTGTTTATGTGGTTTATGAGGACACTGTAACTACATGGGTATTACACTGGTATTACACTATAAATGTGGTTTATGAGGACATTTCAAATAGCTTTAAAAACATACTAAATTATGTTTTTTTTGATAAAGTAAAAATGCAGAATGTTTCCTGTGATGGGTAGGTTTAGGGACAGGGGCAGTGTAAGGGGATAGAAAATACAGTTTGTACTGTATAAAATCAATTATGCCTATGGAGACTCCCTGTAAACCACATGTGTATTTTCACAAATTCAAGTTAGCTTTATAGTTATCTGTTTGATAGATTGTGCTGTACTTGCAAATCATCTGAAAACATTCCACTCTACTTAACCTCTTTCCACCAGCTGCACTGCTATATAAGCATGGCTGATTCAGATGTTTTAAAAGCTGCCAATAAGAAAACTGTTATTTGAGGAGGGTTGTAAAAAGCGCTGATTTTCTGACAAAAAGAAAGGTTAAGAGAGGAAGAGAGGGACTTAGCTGTTTCCCAGAGTGCATCACTCTAGTTGAGAATTGAGGGTTTTGGTCTCAAATGCTGCCTCCAGAGAGGCCGCTGTGAGACGTGGGATCCAAACCCCTCAACATCAGACATCCTGCAGAAACAAACTGACTCATCTGTGTCTGCCAATCCGGCCTATGCTGCCCAGCAACCTATTTACAACACTACACTCTCAAGAGAGGATCAAGGAACAAAAGTAAGGCATTGTGGATATTGATTTCTAACATATTCCATTTTCAGCTCCAAGAAACTAAACTGTGAAAATGAGTTAAATACTTGGTTTGAAATAACTTCATACTAGTGCCCAATCCCTAGCATCTAGCCTGACAGAATTACAGTAAACACACAATTTTGCAGTGTTCATTTCAAACAATCTCAATTTATGAAAGCTTCATCAGATAAACATTAGGTGTGTGTTTTTAATAAAAATGAACAGAATGATGTATAGCACGGATAATTGATGGAAACAGCAAAAGACTGATTTTTATACTACACACAATATTGACATAATACAGCCTGACTTATTGTATGACAAAAAAAATGCACAGTCTGGAGAAATAGTTCATACCAAAGAAGTAAATCAAACCATTCCCATGATGTGTGTTGGTGCTTGTGGTCAGACACAATACACAATTGAGAAGACTGGAGTCTCTATTGATTCCTGCTATGCTCTTAAAGGGATAGTTCACCCAAAGATGAAAATTCTGCAGTCATTAACTCAACCTCATATCAACCTCATATCATAGTTACAAATCTGCATGACTATTTTTATTCTGTGGAAAACAAAAGATGTCAAATGCATATGTAACCTTGGACCACAAAACTAGGCATAAGGGTTACATTTTTGAAATTGAGATCTATACTCATAAGCTCTCCATTGATTAATGGTTTCTGAGGTTGCAAAAAAATCTAAATATTCAGAATCACTTTTAAAGTTGTCCAAATGAAGTCCTTAGCAATGCATATTACTACTACTAATATATAATTTTTTTTTATATACGGTTTTACTAAATGTGACCCCGTCTGTGAAACCCCGGCTAAAGTCGCACAATTTAATTATGAGATTTTGATCATCAAAGTGCCACAGCCATAAAAATGACAAAAATAGGTAGTTTGTGTTTATTGCTGTAAATGATAAATTATACCAAGGAGTTTGAGATACAATAGTCAATTTTTAATTCATAACATTATAAATACTGAAATTAGTGATTTATTTATTAGTGACAGTACACTTTATACTTTTGCACACAAAAAAAATATCGGATGTGGGCTCCCTAAAAGTCGATTTTAATCATCTCAGGGGGTTTCATCACAACAACACCAGCTGATTCGTATGATAGATTGGTTCAGGAACTTATTTTTTTTTTACCATTAGGAAGAGAAAGACATTGATATCAATCGGCACGAGCGGCAATCAGGTCATTGTGACTTAAAGGTGGGGTAAGTGCTTATCTGGTAACCGTTGTTGGTATTTCAAATCACCAAAACGCCCCTACCCCCAAAAGGGTCTCGCCCCTATTTTGATAGCGCCACCCCACACATACGTAAACTCAGAGCAGAGGCATCAATGGCTATAGCAGAATCTCTGTGAATCTAATCCAGGTCGAATATTCAATGAAAAAGTCATCCCTTCTATCACAAAAACACAAAGCGTTCATGTGAACAACTCGATGAGCAAGACAGTCCAACTAACAAACATATTACAATAATGACAAGATTAGAGTTACAGCAATCACAAAAACACACACAAACTATTCTCATGAACAACTCGATAGTACACAAGCACACAGTCCAACTAACGACATATTACAATAATGACAAGATTAGAGTCATAGCGATCACAAAATCACAAACTGTTCTCATGAACAACTCTATAGCACAGGACAGGTCCAACTAACGACATACAATTATGACAAGAGATAGCGATCAAATTGTTCTCATGAACAACTCTATAGAACACAAACACGACAGTCCAGCTAACGACATATTACAATTATGACTGGATAATGGTTATATAGATCGTGAAAAGAGTAAGCAAACATATATTAGGAGGAGTATAGTATCTTACTTGTCGGAGCCATAGTGTGAGCTGATGCTTGAAACACACAGTGAGGAGATTTAGATGCTCCATACTGTGTGGAAATGAACCGGTCTTTATCATGAGACACAATACGATCGCAAATGGACTAACAAGCAAACATGACACACGAGCATAGTCAAGCACCATATATTAGGCTAGTTCTCGGCTAATGTCCGTCATGTGTGACTCGTGTGTTTTGAATAATGACGTGCACAGAGCGAGAGCGAGCGCTCTTCTCACCATCAATAGTAGACACGCCCCTTACCTGCTGATTGGCTACAAGTTTGTTATTCCACTCGGCCCGTGTCCTTTTTCTAAAACGGTTTTGAAATAAGACTTACCCCACCTTTAAGCCGGGTTCAGATGTCTGGCGAGATATTTTCGTTTCATCGCCAATATTTTATTATTTTCTTCTTTGTTTTGTAGTTCAACATTGTGCCAATAATAACCATCTTAATTAAGTCATTTTAGGCCTGCTATGTGTCAATATAAAACATGTTGTGGATGGTGGTGCAGTCAGATTAATGCAGTTTCCCAACCGGGGTGCGCGCGGTGCCGCGTAAAAGGTTTCAGCACGCACTTTGCATCGCGGTTCATCTCACATCTGATGACGCATCTTTAATATAGGCTGTAACTTGAAAATAATGCTTTATGTATGTTTCTGTCGATGGATACACGTGCTTGCTCCTCAGTTATACATTACAACAACAGCGATAATAAAAGAAAAACGTGGTCAAACGGTCTCTCTTAGCAAAACTTTGTTCAATGCATGTGAATGCTGCCGTATCTTTGAATATGAATACGGGTGTAGAGCCAGAAGACGCGATTGAGAACTCACGTGAGATTGCGATGTGAGAAGATTTGTCTCTGTGCGGTCATCCGGAAGCGCGCACATGCACCTCTCTCAGTGCGCAACTATATTGAGTTCTCTTTCAAGTCTTGCGCTTGAACGGACAAACTCACACAAGAAGTAGCTGATGTCAGCATGTCCATCTTTATGAGTATCCAAGCAGACATAGTCTGAATATGCCTTAAGAGAACATACAGTCAAGAAAGCGATACCCCTGGGTCTTAAAGGGGCAGTAGCCTTTACTCCTGTCTGTTTAATGTCAAAGAAGATAAGGAATCACTCACTGCTCTTGATTGAATAGCTTTTGTAAGTTTAATAAGGATTAATATTTAATTTAAACAGTTAAATATGCAGTAATTTTTCATTTGATTACTTTATTCAATTTACCTAAAACTAATGTTAGACCTACCTGAAAAGAAAAGAAAAAAACATTATTTTATTATCTTTCAATAGTAATTTATTTGTGCTGCTGCTTGTATTTAAGTTATTTGTTCTTTTCTTTATTTTTATTTGACAGTAGTCCTTTTTTCCATGAACATGCCGAACCATACAGAAACCGTGAACCTGAAACTGTGAACCTAAAACCTAAAAACTAAAACCGAATCGTGAGCAATCTGTACCGTTACACCCCTAGTGTAACCTGTGCGAGGGGGTGCCACAAAATTTAGAACATTTTCAAAGGGCGCCATGACTGAAAAAAGGTTGGGAAACAGTGGATTCATGAATTAAGTTATCTAGGCTATTTGACATGGCAGCACTTAAACGCGAGCAGGAACAGAAAATAGATGATTGCTTAAACAGCTTTTCCAAAATTAATCTCGGTGGAAGACCGAGAATTACCCCGAATAATGATATAACCAGGTTTATTGAAGAAAGTGCAGGTTTGGAACAACATGAGGGTAAATAAATGATAACAGAATTTTCATTTTTGGGTGAACTATCCCTCTTTTTTTTTTTTTTTTTTTTTTTACTGTACTTAATGTTTCATAGTAGCCCAGTAAAATAATTTAAGTTAGATTTTTTAAAAACTCATCTCTTCCATGAGCACTTAATCTTATCATAAAAAAATAATAAAAAAAACCTCTTCCTCCTCTATTTCTCTTTTCTTCTTCCCTTTGCTGGTTTCTGCTACTCTGAGTAGTATACAAATCTTGGTATTTAGGGCACGTTTTGTGTTTTCTTTGCCTCTTCTTGATGGATCGCTAACTGTACTCCTGAGTTGTAAGTCGCTTTGGATAAAAGCGTCTGCTAAAGGCATATGTAAATGTAATAAAACATAATCAAGGTAGTCAATATGTGACATCAGTTGGTTGATTAGCATCTCTTGAAGCATCGAAAATAGATTTTGGTCCAAAAACAACAAAAACTACGATTTTATTCAACGTCAGTCTTCTCTTCCGCGTTTGTTTTAAAAGCTCAAATAAAGAGTCAAACGGTCATGAATCAGTGAATCTATCAATGATTCGGATCGCCATTGTCATGTGATTTCAGCAGTTTGGCAGTTTAATCTAAACTGCTGAAATCAACTGACATTGGCGATCCGAATCATTGATAGATTCATTGATTCATGACCGTTTGACTCTTTATTTGAGCTCTGAAAACAAACGCGGAAGAGAAGACTGATGTTGAATAAAATCGTAGTTTTTGAACGATGAACGGAGGTCTTACGGGTGTGGAACGACATTAGGGTGAGTCATTAATGACATCAATTTCATTTTTGGGTGAACTAATCCTTTAATATCCTAATGATTTTTGCAATAAATAAAAAATATACATTTTGACCCATATGTATTGTTGGCTATTGCCACAAATTGTTAAATGTCTATGAAAGTCAATTACAACGTTTGTGAGTTAATGCGAAACATGATTCTTAATATGTGTCTCACAGAAGGAAGTCAAATGTAATGACATGAGGGTGAACATGAACTGTACAGTGCTAAATATATTCTAAAAGAAATGCCATTATCAGCTCAGAGTCACTTGGCGAGCAGTATGTTTTACTTTATTGTTAAACTTTATTGTTTACTTCTGTTTGTTTGCTTCTTTTGGATCTAAGAGTGGATAACGAAGGGAAAAGATGTATCACACTCACACACTATTGCCAACAAAGACTTACTACAGATACTACTGTGAAAGCTGTGCAGCTGAACAAACATGTCAACAAAACATGTCCATTAAGGCCTTAATAAAAAGTGACAGCATAACAGGCCAAACAGTAAAACAGCCTAGCTGCAGCTATAAGCCTCAGCTAAAATACAGTAAACACGGATATAGATGAGTCTCTAGAGTAACATCTAAGCATCCCTGGTGTCCTGTCATGAAGTCTTGAGCACTAGGGTTCACTGCACTGAGTCTCTGTAAGGGTTCTCCAGGGGGTCAGGTGGACCGAAAGCATTTGATTAGATAGAACTCACTAGCAAGCTAATGAAGATCCCTCCAGTATGACTTGACTGAAACAGCTTGTTCTGCTCCTTTATAACCGCACTTAATAATTGCTATCTCAAAACTATGGCCAGTTGATAATACCTAGAATATCAAAATTAACTGCTGGCGATCGATGCTTTTCCTATTTAAAGGTCCCATTCTTCGCATGTTTTCGAAGCTTTGATTATGTTTACAGTGTGCAATATAACAAGTTCATGTTTCGCGTGTAAAAAAACTGTATTTTTCACACAATTTACTTATCTGTACAGCGCCGTTTTCTCTGTCCTAAAAACAGCCTGATGATTTCCTTGTTCTATGAAGTCCCTCCTTCATAAATACGCAACGAGTTCTGATTGGGCCAGCGCTTCCCGTGTTGTGATTGGACAGCAGCTTAGCGCACTTTGCCCGGAAAGGTCCCGCCTCTTACCATAACGGGGAGATGCAAGCGCTGAATGCGCGCTCTTCTCCACGTGGGAGAGCAACAAGACCACGCCCCCTTTTTTGCGTGTTCTTGTGGGCGGAGGGTTAGTCAACAAACGGTTCTAGTGACGTCATTACATCCCTGCACTTCCTGCTGTAGTCCAAACCGGCCGTTCGCTGTAGGCTTTGAAAGGGAACTTCTATTAAATAAAATATCTCGCTTGGCATTGAACTTTGAGCTTTATAATTTTACAGGTATTATTTATGCTCTAACAGCAACATTACACACTAACTAAAGTTTGAAAGATGGAATCGCGAAGAACTGGACCTTTAACACCTAAACTCTGGAACATTCTTCCTAACACTGTTCAGGAAGCAGACACACTCTGTCTAAAAACAAATCTCTTTAACCTGGCATACATGTAGAACATTATCAATTTATATTATTCAAATGAGTTAAATGATTGTTAGGCTGCATTAATTATGTCAGCCGGAACCTGGAACACTTCCTATAACACCTGATTACATCATAAGAAGAATGGCATCTTCCTCAGGTTTACAGTAGTCTGTTGTATCCAGATCAATGATCTGGATACAGCAGACTACTATTTGTTATTTGTACAGCAGACTATTTGCAGACTATTTTGTTATTTGTACAGCAGACTATTTGATCAGATGGTAGACCGGCGCCCAGACATGACCACAATGCAGCCCTGAAGTTTCAGCAGAGACCATGTCAGGACTCTCCCATGTGAAAGCCTCCTTCACATCACTTACCCTCTACACAAATGAAAACGTTATCAAAATGATCAGAAAACAATTTAAAACGCTGTATTATGCATATACAAGTAATTTGGCATTGTTTAAAATAACGAGCCATCCTCACATATTCAAATGCACAATAGACTAAACACTTAATGCTCACTGATTCACATTTTTTCCACAAGTTTACACAAAGATCTTTTCGTGAATCTTTTGTTTCAGAACTATTTGACATAACTGTTTCAAGGTTTGCATTCTCTAACCGCCGGGCGATGTTGTCATGCGGATGAGCGGCCGAGTGGCTGTAACACACAGAGAGATTTCTGTTTTGGTTGAAAATGGTGTTGTGTAAGTGCATGGCCCTAAGTTATTTTAAAGGAATTTAATCAATCAAAAGCGTATTTTAGCTCAGGGGTCCCCAAACTTGGTCCTGGAGGGCCACTGTCCCACAGAGTTTAGCTCCAACCCCAATCAAACACCCCTGAACCAGCTAATCAATGTCTTACTATGTCAATAAAGACATTGATTAGCTGTTTTAGGGCTGTTTGATTGGGCTTGGAGCTAAACTCTGTTGGACAGTGGCCCTCCAGGACCGAGTTTGGGGACCCCTGCTTTAGCTGGACAATAGCTTTTTTCTAGAGCTGTACAGCCACAACAATCTCTCTTCCATTCATTTCCTATTATCACTGTAAAGCTGCTTTGAAACAATCTATACTGTAAAAAGCCCAGGCGTAAATGGTGTAGATGTAAATGCAGGTGACTTGAGACGATGTAATTAAAGACAACCCTTTAAGATTTGTCATGTGAACATGTCCTTCTATAAAATAAAAATATAATTGAACATGTATGCGACAATATCCTTTTGATGAAAAAATCTGACTAAAACATCTGCAAGAAGAGTAAAATTGTACCTCTCTCCCCCAACGATGTGCATCACTTGCTTTTAATTGAAAACGAGCCCATTGGTTTTGCATTATTCTGTTATTCCCAGAGGAAAATTAATTGAAACTAAATTTGCAACAAATTGGAAATAGACAATGCTCCTTAAAAAACAAGAAACAAGCAAACAGATCAAGAAAATAAACTTTGAAAAAAAACATGATGCACAAACACACACACACATACAGTAATGGTACTTAAACAGAGGGCAGAGGGGAATCCCGCAGGCTCCGCTAGGTGTTTGGCAGTAAGGGAGGGTTTTAGATAAATGACGCTGCCCAGGAGCAGTGCCCTGGGACATGGCCCCAGCCTGCCCCCCTGCCTTTGCCTGGCTAAATGGGCCGTTTCTGGGATGCCGGGGGCACAAGCATATGCCACCAAATCCCTAGTGAGGTCTAGCAGAGAGTAAACAGAGACTCTGCTAATGGAAGACTGCCTGCTTCTGACCTTCAACTGATCTCTCCTCTCCTCTGCTCTCTCTTTCTCTCTCTTCACTCGTCTCACGTTGTCTTCTTCCCGTTCAAAATCGCGCTTGATACAATGTCTTGTATGCCTGGTGAATGAAGCTTCAAACCGAAATTCAGGCAGACAATGTTTATATCGTCGTACCAACAACATATGTGCAGTATAAAGAATATGCTGGAACCTCAATGAGTGAAAATGCACAGAAACACCATGGCAAAGTTATACAAAGGATATAATTTTATAAATCCAGACACATTCAGACAGGGCAACTCCAGTGTGTGGCTGAACCATCATAAACAGCAAACTGGAAGCATTTAATGGTGCACACCCAACACTAATGTGCAGCTTGGACTAAATAAGATGTCTGAGAGCAGAAATAGACCAGGTCCTGTTGTTGATGCTGTCAAGACAACCCACAATATACTTAAGTTGTTCTGTTTTATACTTCTCTGCAAGGGAACAACCATATTTACTTCACTGACCACACATACACACATATACACACACACACACACACACACACACACACACACACACACACACACACACACACACAAAGAGACGTGTTGGAGTGTGACTTTGGCTTTGCTTTACGCTGCCACTGTCAACGCAAAAGTTGAAAACTGTTGAAAAACTGGCATGATAAGATAGAGTGGTTATAACTGTATCCAATGTTCGCTCTGTCACATTGTCCTGGGCCAATTCAGTCACTTCATCACATTTATCTCCATTTTACAAGCCTATAATAAGCCTTTCTATCGTTGCAGAGTGGGCATATGTTTCATACAAGGGTAAATAATGGGGATTATGGGGAAATTGAGTCCTGACCTACTTCTGCCCTGATAGTGCGCTAGTAGATAAGAGAGTCTAAAACAGAAATGACAGTCTGATATGTCATGGTGAGAGTGAGGAGAGCAGAATGTGTGAGCTAAATCGGAGTATTAGAGGCCTCAGGCAACAGAGATGAATCAGTGCTTTTTCAAATGCCTTCTAAACCCAGAATTGCACGAACTTAAACGGAGCAGAAAAATAGAATCACTTTATACTGGCAAATGGGCCTATACAATAGGTATTATATAGACACAATATTGTAATGGCAAATCAGTAGTTCAAAGATCATGTGAAATACTGTAAGAGGTGTCATTGACTCATTGTGTAAGGATAATCTGCTGGACTCAAAACAAATTTGGATGATGAATTAACAGCATTTATTAATTAATGGCAGTACCGTGTTTATGCATACAATGTCCCCTAAAAGTATTTGGGCAATTAAGTCACACTTGATGTTTGAATTTAAATATGTGTCATTAATAGCCCACAATTTTTCTCTCTCTTTGTCTAAAACAGTATGTTTAGGTGTTCTGTATTTTTGTATCACCTAACCTGTGTTTAATTACTGCAAAACAACTTCAAAATCTGAATTATTAATTGCATTACATTATGTAAAGATAAATGTTAGACATTTTCTCAGATATAATTCCACTTTGTGAAGTTTAAAAGAAAAATGTCAAAATACAGTTTCTCTTCATTTTAAGTTTTATAATAGAATTAATATATCTAATATATATATATATATATATATATATATATATATATATATATATATATATATATATATATATATATATATATACACACACACACATACTTTTTTGTTTTGTTTTTTTAAGAAATGCCACTTTGTGTGATATTGTGAGGCTCAGATATACATTCTGTTGTCAATGTAAAAGCATGTGTACTAATCTATAACACAAAAAAGGCAAATGCAAACATTATACCATCTATATTGTGTGATGTAATTTTTCTCTGGCACAAAGCTATAGTACATTCTTTAGAGAGTCCTGGGAGGGTATGAGGTTTATTCAAAAGCTCATAAAACACAAGGGGGTCATATTTAATTGTAAGGGGGGAGAAGATGAGACCGGCCTAATTATCTTTATAGGTTGACAGTAATATTTCATGTAAGTTGGGTGAGGGCCCATGCCAATGTGCCTGGCGGGTATGATTTGGAGAGATTTATGAGGAGCGGATCTGTGCCAGGTCATGTGCCCACAGCGATTTCTTCTGTCTCTAGACTGACAGAGCTAACAGAGATATTATTTATTCATTGTGTTGGAATAGCCAAATACAAGAGCCAATAGTCTAATGATTAATCTAATGCTGAACTTTTGATACCTCAGGAGTCACAACCAGGATGTGTTTCCTGTAAGAACAGAGAGCAAAAGACTGTGAGAAAGGATGGCGCTATCGAGAAACGAAAGGAAGACAAGCTGATTTTTTTATATCTTTTTTTTTTCAAAGAACACTTGAAAGCTGTTCTGGGGAATTGAGCAGGTGGGCAGTGGGGTGTAAGGAGCTGGAGAGGAGGAGCGCACTGAGATCTAGATCACTCTCAATTCATTGGAAAGACCCATGGGCCTCACGCTCCTACTCTCTGTTTCATTCCTGCTAGGAGAGTCTATCCTGGGGAGAAGGTGAAGCAGCTACAGCTGACCTCAAAAAGTGATGCTCTAAGATCTGTGTTTTTAACATTTAATGCGCATGCACAGACATAAAAAGTTGTGCAACCAAATTCTAACCTGAACAAACGGTTTATGATTCATTTTAACAAAATAAGTCCATCTGATTCGCTGAAAGTTTGGTCAGCGGACTCAGCGCAGGCAGTGCGTTTCTGAATATACAGCACTCTAAATGGACAGGATAACATTTTGGGTGCACTCAAATATTTGAGGATAGCACTTTATAATAATTGATCAAAAAGCACCAACTCGCTGAAAAAATATGGGTCTCTGGAGAAAACTTCAAAACAGTATCAATTATGGAGTAGAGCCTCTGAGGAAAGCAGCAAGTCCTGCATCGATATGCTTTTCAGTGCAAATCACCCGAGATTATCAGGATGAGAAGAGAGTATAACAGCAGTGGATAGTTTAATCTAGTCCTATCTCACACCGACACACGCACACACACACACACACACACACACACAGCCCCCTCAGAAGAAGCACTGAGCGAGTAAAGATATTTTCAAGCAGCTCACGTCACACTGCTTCAAAGAACACAGAAATCACAAGCTCCCAACAATCTCAGGCTACGGTATTGTCTAAAATTTACAGATCAGCTTAAACAATACCAGTAATACATGCAATAAGAGGATTTTTTAAATGTGTTTTATGTTAGAAACTCATTGATTTTATTTTTATTCTTTTTTTGTTGTTGTTGACTTTCCCCAAGATCATTTAAATGCCTTGCCCATTACTTTTTAATTTCACTGATTTTTAAAAATGTACATTTATTTCACATTCTAGAGATCAAATATGTGTTTACTAACAACACATTTTTTGGATTATGTAAAAATCACAACGAGCCATTTATTTATGACTGGCATGTGATCACACACACACACACACACACACACACACACACACACACACACACACACACACACACACACACACACACATGCACGCACGCACGCACGCACGCACGCCATATCAGCGACACTTTCCAGGTCTTTCTCCCTAGCAAAGCCCTCTGTTTTGACACAATCATTACAAATTGATTGCAAAATAGCTAACAATCATGATTAAATCATTAAATTCTTGTCTACGCTTCAGAGAACGCTAGCAAAATTAACTTCCCACCAACCTCATTTTTTCCTGAACACGAAATAATGATTTTCTGCCAGTCTAATTACAAAGCCAACATCTGATCAAGCCAGCATCCAGAGGGGATTATCACATGCTGCAGTATTAGAGCTCATTACCAGCTTGAGTGCAAAGTTATTACACATTGTAATTGGATGGTGAGATTTATATACAGATCTGGCCAGTTTCTGTAAGATTGTAATTACAGGCACCGTTGGTTAGCTACTTATCACTGTGCCGGGAGGAGAAGAGGAGAATCAGGGAGCGAGGGAGCGTTTCATTAACCCTTAACCCCGCTGAGGGAAAACACTGTATCTAGCCTGCATCTGGACTTGTGACAAGAGCTACATACGCTCATCAAACAATTTACATCTCATCCCCCCCACCCACCCAACCTGCCCGCTGACCCCCCACACTGTACAAAAAGGAGTGGTTTAGTGCGAGGCCTGAAGGGCTGATTCTGAAGTGTTTGTTCAGATAGACAGTGTTTTCCCCTTGACTGAGCTCTGTTCTGTAATTAGCAGGAGTAACAGTGTGGAAAAAGTCTTCACCTGCTTAGAGCTGCTTTATGGGGCGCAGCTCTCTCTCTCTCTCTCTCTCTCTCTCTCTCTCTCTCTCTCTCTCTCTCTCTCTCTCTCTCTCTCTCTCTCTCTCTCTCTCTCTCTCTCTCTCTCTCTCTCTCTCTCTCTCTCTCTCTCTCTCTCTCTCTCTCTCTCTCTCTCTCTCTCTCTCTCTCTCTCTCTCTCTCACACACACACACACTTCTGTGCGCATGTGTGGAGTGAGTGGGTGGAGCGCTGAATGCAGTTGGTCTTTTTCAGTTTTTATTATTACTATTATTTTCCCTGCATTAATGCTAACTACATGCATTTTAGCCCAGGTGTGTATTTTTATTGGAATTTTACTATTTAATATAATACTATTTAACACTCACTTTGTTCCTGTTTTCTGTTTATACATATTATAAAGCCAATTTAATTTATTATGCAGCTACAGTTTTATGCAAGTTTGGGCACCCCTCTGAGGCTGCAATATAATTTAAGAAAATATTGTAGTGATATGCCATTCAGTTTCAAGAGAAAGCTTGATTAAAGGGATAGTTCATCCAAAAATGAAAACATTTTCTGCTTACCCCCAGGGCGTCCAAGATGTAGGTGTGTTTATTTCTTCAGTAGAACTCAAATGAAGATTTTTAACCCCAAACGTTGCTGTGTGCCAGTCATATAATGCATGTCAATGGGGTCAAATTCTATTAGAGTAAAAAAAAAAAAAAAAACATGCACAAGTAACTTCAAATTAAACCCTGGGGCTCGTGACGACACATGTCTTAAGACACAAAACGATCCTGAACAGTATTTTATATAATTTCTTACCTCAAATACAACCCTATGTACAGCAGCCATGAGCATGCCATCACTTCCGTTGGGTGAGGTCAAATGTACACGAAATGGCGGATCTCAATGGGATACAAGTGATGTCTCACGCATTTTGTACGCCATATCGTGTAATTTGACCTCACCTAGAAGAAGTGATGGCGCAGTCGCAACTGTTGTGCATAGTGTTGTATTTGAGGTAAAACATTATATAAATACTGTTTGGTTTCTCACACAAACTGATCATTTTGTGTCTTAAGACATCAAGACATTCAGACAAAAATTATTAGTGTAGAAGTATTGAGTTGTAAAAAAAAAAAAAAAAAAAAAAAGGTAAAATGTGAAAAATAGGCTGTGCAAAAGTTTGGCCACCCTTTTCAATTGTGTTAATCTGAATACCTGTAGACACTTACTGCTGATTGATTGTAACACAAAATTGATGTAACTGGCTCAATGAACATTAGACTGACAACACAGGTGCACCCAATCATGAAAAGGGATATTCAAGGTAGCTAACTGTTGGTTGTGCTTCTCTTTGATACTCAGCTGGAAAGTAGCAACATGAGAACCTCAAAAGAACTCCCTAATAGGATTAGGGTAATGAATCAATATGAATTAGGAGAAGGATACAAAGATTTAAGGTCTCTGTCTCAACAGTCAGAAATATAGTTAGAAAATGGAGGGCCACGGAAACAGTACTTATGAAGGAAAGATTTGGCTGGCCAAAAAAGATATTTGAAAGGCAAGGCGAAAAATGGTTAGAATGGTCACAACTACCGAGCAATTCCACATCTTGCTGCTGATGGTGTCATTGTACATCATTCCACAGTGCAGCGTACTCAGCACGAGGAACCGCTCAATGGAAGGGTGATGCGGAAAAAGCTTTGACTGCATACTTTCTTTTTTCTCATTTGAGGTTCACCTGGACAAGCCAGAATTATTTTGGAATAATGTGCTGTGGACAGATGAAACTAAGATCAAATAACTCTATAGAGTTATTTGGTCACAACCAGATGTGGTTTATATGGCAGAAAAAAAGAACACATCTATGGGGCTGTGTGGCAAGCACAGGTACTGGAAACCTTGTCAAAGTTGAGGGTTGCATGGATTCCATGTATCAATATATTCTTAAAGGAACTGTATGTCAGAAATGTATTTCAATTAATCATAAAATGGCCCTGATATGTCACTAGACATTAAGAAATCATGCTAATTTTGAATACTTATATCACTGACAACAGTAGTCCGGCCAGGATATTGTCATTTAAAAGTTTTTGTTGCAGCCCTCAACTGATCTTGATGTTGACATGTTGTGTTTTGGCCTGAAGCTCCACCCTCCACCTATCTACCAATCACAAAGTCAGCAGTGTTTCAGCATCCGGGTTGCCAGATCTGCTCTAGTTACTACAGCTGCAGCTAAAAACGTTCACGCTGGATCCTGCAGCTTATCTGGCAACCTCGAGTCAGGGGGAGGGGATACACCGCTCTACAGTCATTTGAAAGTGATTGAAGTACCGGTTTTGGCCACAATCTTAAATACACTTCCTTTAAGAACAATGTTCAAGAATCAGTCAATAGTTTGAAGTTACGGCAGGTTTGGTTGTTTCAGCAGGACAATGATTTAAAGTGTTGTTCCAACTCTACCATGGAATCCATGCACAGACACTAGGGGTGTGACGAGATCTTGTGCACGAAATCGTGCAAGATTACGAAATTTCTTGTCCAGGTGAAAAGCTGTCTCGATGCATATTGTCATGACGGAGTGTGGGGTTGAAGTTAGGATAGAGTATGCCATGGCAATGTTTAGATTACGCCTCCACTGTTGTTTAGCTTTTTATAAAAGTAAAAAACGATCTAATTCCAGTGGATAACGGTCACTTCAATTCCATCAACTCATCCAACACAAGCTGTTCGAGTCGTACATAGTAATACTAATCATGTGATGAGAAGACTGACAGGACCGTGGTGGAGGATTCGTTGTGCAACAGAAGCATCAGACAAATGTCTTATCTTGTAAAATATGCGCTCAGCACTATCCGCTGTTCACAGAGTAGGCTGACACATGATCACAAACAGTGTTGGGAGTAATGCATTACAAAAGTAATACATTACAGTAACGTATTACTTTTTGATTTAACGCAGTAGTGTAAGGCATTACTAATGAATTTTCAGTAATATTTTACTCAGTACATTTTCAGTAAACGCTTGCCTTACATATAGATGCATATCTGTCTGATATTGTAGGGACTATCCTATATTTTATTTACATTTTCACGCCCCTAAACATGATGCGGAAAAAATCAAACTGTTATTGGTTGTATTACATGTCAATCAAAAGACCTCTTGGACTTTTACATCCACCATGTTTGTAGTAAAATATATATATATATATATATTTGTGTTTGTAGTTCTAATCGAATTCTCGTCACAAAATGTAATGTGGGCAATAGGAGCGTGCACAGATCTTATGTGTCTTATGTGTCTGGGCATCTAGCATGCTAAGGCAGTGTTTGTCAGAGGTGGACAAAGTACACAACTCTATTACTTAAGTAAAAGTAAAGTACTACTGGTCAAATATTACTCCGTTACAAGTGAAAGTTGTAAAAACAGATTTTTACTCAAGTAAAAGTACAGAAGTATTTGTTTTAAAAAGTACTTAAAGCTACGCTGTGTAACAGTGTACTGTGTTTTTTAGTTTATTCTTAGCTAAAAACACTTAGTTCTTTAAAAAATATATGTGCTCATTAATGTATATTTAATTCTTTCAAGTAATAAAGTATTCTCGTAAGTTTATAATATGCCATTGAAAATACATACGGGTGAGGGGTTCGAATGCTGGTTGCCATGTTGCCTCTCCATCTTGAAAGTACATTAGCCAAAGAGGGACATATCCGTAAATTCAAGCTTCGCCTTTCATGTTTTAACACTCAATGGCACCGTGTCGAATGTGAAGAGGGGGATTGCCATGTTAATCTTGGACTAAATCGGCCACCGTAGGAGTTGAAACGAAACCAGAAGTGAGAGGAACAGAAACTATTATTCGCTGGATGGTCATATACCTTTTCACCGCTAGATGGGGGAAAATATCACACAGTGATTTCCTTTTTTATGCCAATGCATTATTTTATTATTGTTGTATAAATGCACACTGTCATCATGGTTTAAGCCATTCAGTGATGCTCCATCTGACATACTACCATACGACTAACTAAAAACTAATTTAAATACTTGTATAAAAAAGTTACAAAGCTCTTTACAAAGCTGCTGTCACTTTAAAGCCGTACGCACGGCTCCAATACACTGATACACCTCTGATATTCTCCCAACTTTACTCTTCTCTTTCTCCCAGACGTTTATATTTTTAATATTTTATAAGACATGCACCAAGTGTATGCCAACTAAACTAATCTTGAATATATATATTTTTTAAACTGAAACATACTTTCAAAGTATGGCTATAGGTGCACACACTTGTGCCTAAGAACAGTCTTCTTCCATTTTGCTATGAACTGATCAGTGTTCAAAACAAGTTGGGGAAATGTATATGACTATAAGAGTGATTCCTGACAGACTGTCTGCAACAACAACAAAAAACCTTTTAAAGAAGGAAAAAATCATCCACTGACTTTTAGAGCTGCAACAGAAACGACTTTCGACCTTGTTAGAAATGTAGTGGAGTAAAAAGTACGATATTTGTCTTTCAAATGTAGTGAAGTAAAAATCATAAGTTTCCAGAAAAAAATAATATTCCAGTAAATTACAGATACTCAAAAAGTGTACTTAAGTACAGTACTCAAGTAAATATACTTAGTTACTGTCCACCTCTGGTGTTTGTCGATAGTGGGCTTCCAGTAGTGACTTTCGAAGCTCCAGCAGATGATGATGAGGATGTTGATTGCTGCATCGGAGGGTTAGTCTCAATGTTCTGGGGATGAAGACTCGGCTGCATTGCCTCCCTGTGGAGAGTAGCATTGCCAGAGACAGACCCAGGGTGGATGGCTATGCTTTCCCCGTGCCGCCGAAAAGGTTGGGCTCATCTGGAACTTGGGCTCATTGGTATCTCAGGATGGCCCACACTGGCTTTCAGCTCACCGCCCCCGGTGCCCTTCTTCCCGGAAGTGCATGTGGAGCTTACTAGATCGTGGGTGGCACCCTTTTCTGCAAAAAAACAGCCCAGTAGCTCCTCTCTCCTCACAACCCTCAATGGTCAGGCCAGCCAAGGGGTACGTGGAGATCCCGCCAGTGGAACGGTTGCAACGTTGCAACTGTGTCCATCGTCCGCTTCCTCCTGGAATGGTAATCCACTTCCATCCAAAACCTGTAAATTCACGTCCACTTTAATGGGCAAAGCTTACAGAGCATATAGACATGCTGCATCTGCCCTGCATGCCATGGCGTTGCTCAAGGGGCACCAGGCCCAGGAGCTCATGGAAATGCACAAGGGTAGACCTGAACCTGAGCTCCTGAGGGAGCTCCAGGCCGCGACATACCTCGCTCTCAGGGTTACGAAAGTCACCGCTCGTACCATCGGTCAGGCGATGTCCACCATTGTGGTCCAGGAGCGACATCTCTGGCTCAATCTGGCAGATATGAGGGAGGCTAATAAATATTTGTACCCGAAGGCTGCAGATCCTCCACCTGCTCATCAACGAAGGCGTCCCCTGCCACCGTCGTTTCCTATGCTAAAGCACAGCAGCCTCCATCGGGGCAACGGCATGGAGCCGGCCAAAGGAAGGCCGCCCAGCTCGCTGCTTAGCCAGGTAGCAAGCAGAAGTCAAAGGGGCGGACATATCAGTACATATCAGCCCTACCCTTCGGTCTGTCCCTGTCACCCTGTGTCTTTATGAAGGTTGCAAAGGAGGCCATTGCTTCCATGAGAGAGTGTGGTGTTCCCATTCTCAATTACCTCGATGACAGGCTGAGTCGAGAGAGCAGTTGTGCGAACACAGGGACATGGTGCTCAGTCACCTTAGCCAGTTGGGACTTCAGGTCAACTGGGAAAAGAACAAACTCCCCTGTGCACAGGATCTATTTTCCTGTTCGGACTCAGTCAATCTGATAGTGTGCCTCACAAAAGAGCACATCCAGTCTGTGTTGAACTGCTTGTATTCGTTACTTGCAGGCTTTTCCAGCCGACAAATCATGCCTAGAGTTCAGGCCGGCTAACTCTTACGTGATCCTAAGACCCCACCTATGGATATTCTATAGCCGTGTAGAGCCGGTTTCTCAGATATGGCAGAGCATCTGATAACAGGCCCAGCAGCTAGTCCACCCCAGTGCTACACCCTCTGCTGAGCTAGGTGCCATATGATGTGACCCCTACGGTGGTCCCATGTATTCTTCCATGGTACGGGGTCTTTTTTCCATGAGTGTTTCCCTTGGCAGAGCCTGCTCTACTATCTCTGTTCGGTGTAGTCTCCTGCCTAGGTTGGCTGGGTCCAACATACGAGACATTCGTATGTTGTACTGCCCAGATGGCCAGTCCATATGTGTATCTTCCACACGAGACCTCCCCGTGAGTAGGATGTGGACTCCGAAGCGTCACCATGGGGCATGCTTTCCCGGCATTATCCAATAGTCCGCCGAGTCTTGCCAAACTATAGAAGTGTCTCTGGCTTGTGTAAGTTCCCCACCCAAAGAATGGGGGCCTGAGTGGCTTACGCAGGGCGATGGAAGTGGCAACAGCCATGACGGTTTCCAAAGGGATCCCAATACGTCTGTGACATTATGTAACCCTCGTAACCTAAGGAGGGAATGGAGATGTCGTTCTCGAATCCCGTCGCCACGGTTGTTGTACTATTACTGTACGAGTCACGAGTTGGCTCCTCAGTGAAAAACATATATGTGCTGCATTAAGTTCTGTATTTATACCCATGCTGGAGGGCGGAATGCGAGATGCAAATTTTGCATGGCAATGTGTATTGGCTCATACACTCGAAGGTGATAGCACTTCCAGTATCCAATACAGCAGTGATGTACGTATCCAATACGTCTGTTCCCTCCTTCAGGAAACAAGTGTTACATACATAACCAAGTAATTTTTAAAAATCAAAATCTCGCTCTGTTTCAGTTTCAACTCCTTCCTTCCGTTGCTCTTCTTCATATCATAGTTTTGTGTGGACATTCAGAATTTAATTGAATTAAGCAAACAGATGCAGAATTACATTTTAAATTTAAATGTAGGGAAGTGGAATGAAAATTAACTGAAATTCAATTCAATAAATATGATTAAATCTTTCCTAGAAAACGCCAGCCAGCCAGCCCGCCAGCCAACCAGACAGACAGACAGACAGACAGACAGATAGATCTGATAGATAGATAGATAGATAGATAGATAGATAGATAGATAGATAGATAGATAGATAGATAGATAGATAGATAGATAGATAGATAGATAGATAGATAGATAGATAGATAGATAGATAGATAGATGCTTGCTTAGGAGAAAAACTGCAGCATCAAACAAAATTCCATTTACTTTTCTTGCAATTCAGCAAGAAAAACACAGAAAGCCAGTGAGAAGAAACATAGGACAGAGAAAGAGAAAGCACATTCCATGAACATCTCATCAAGGTAAAACAGAGCCATTTTCTTTTTATCCAGCGTAAAAACGCAGAAGACCCTATGAATCAATGCTAGCTTACATTTTACGAGACAAGGAGTTAACTTGTTCAATTATGCCACAGACAGCTCTATTCTCTTGTAACAAGTAATCTGGGTGGGGAAATCGATACTGACAGGCTGGTTGCATGCTGCCTAATTTCATATTACCACCAGCCAATGGCGGCACGGCCCTGTGATAAAGCTGTGCTGAGTAGTTCATTATGAAGAAGGAGGGGAATCAATACACACTGCTGTGTCTGCCCCAGAGAACGGCTTTTGATAAGGTTCCTTCATTCATATAAGAGAGAGGGAGGATATATGATTAAGGGCCAGTTCAGAGTATATACTGTACTGCATGAGTGTGTGTTTCAGCTGAGAAGTTTCAGGAGCTAGTTTACAGAAGACTAATACTTTATAAAAATAAAAATAAAAAACAATGTGGGAATGGATCCACTTTTTTTATTTAAAAAGTTAAATAATTATATTGTTTGGCGAGTTACTTCTGGGGTGCTAAACTATACCTCCACCAGGGATCCTGTAAAAAGTAATAGAAGAGCATTACAATTTTGCCTTTCAAAGAGTAAAACAACAACATTGCTGTCAAATCTAAGACAGTTACCAATAGCACACAGCACAAGCAATAACCACTAAAGGTAAACAAACAAATGCACATTATGATTTATTTTTTCATTGCTTTCACAGTATAATTTGCCCTTTATTGCTCCCATTAATAACCTTTACCAGGTTAGGCTTAGCAGGATATGACAGAAGCCATTTAGCCTAGCATACAGAACTGGAAAAATGGCCAATTCATAAGGGGCGCCACAACACTGTATTGTGTAGAAATTACATTAAGTGCAGTTTAATCTAAATATCCCATCTGCAATGCAGTTTATTGACTTCCTTTAATTTTCAGCTTAAATTCTCCACAGATTTAAGGCTATTGACTGGATGTGCGTTTCATGAGTTGCTGCAGTGGAAGTGAACCTTGTCAGCTCTGCTCTAGAATGCAATAAAAAGTGAGTGCTCTCAGTTGTTAATATTGTTTCACTGACTTGTCTACTAAAGCCCTGGCCTGTTTGCATGCCAAACCATAAGCAACAGTCAATAAAAATGCATTTTAATCATTGTTAAGTGCAGTTTATTTCTGTCTAATCTGACTGGCAGCAATGCACCAAAATCTCAGCTGGCATCCTTGCACACACAAAGGCCAGACTACTTCAAACCTCTTTTGATCAGTACAGGTTTGTGTCATCATTTTTTGATGCGTTTCATGAGTGAGTGTGATTCCCTGATGGGGCACTTTATTCTCGCAGATGCTCTAACTGAGGCCCTGCTTTTATAAACTTGAGAGAACGCAAGAGAGAAAGAGAGAAAGAGAGTGGGAGAGAGCAAGACAACCAAAATTGGACAATACAAAATCAATATAAAGTAAAAGACCAAAAAAAAAAAAAAGAGACTGAAAAGAAGAGTGAAGGGGGAAACCAACAGGATGGAAACCCATAGGTGTGTGACCCATTTC
Organism: Pseudorasbora parva; assembly: GCF_024679245.1. Classification (NCBI taxonomy): domain Eukaryota; kingdom Metazoa; phylum Chordata; class Actinopteri; order Cypriniformes; family Gobionidae; genus Pseudorasbora; species Pseudorasbora parva. Next base: position 38,870,537 of record NC_090172.1, read on the forward strand.
TGTGTGCTGAAAATTACTTAAGAGCACTTCTCGAAAAGTTTTAATCTAATGGTAAACATAACAGTCATTGAATCACTGTGTCATTTAACATGCACTCAAAAAACATTGTATGATACTGTTCTCTTTATTTAAGAAATTGTTCTCAATTTAACACCATTATTATCAGGTTTCTGGTTCAAATGTAATTGCTTCATGTTATATTGACTATATTGAGAGTAAATGTTTACATAAAGTGCAATTTTATGCATTTTGAACCTGATGAGAAAATGGAGAGACTTTTTAATGTTTAATATTCAGTTATGTTGGTATTTAAAAGTTTGTGTTATGTTCGTGTTTTTGGAGATTACCATTGTGGTGAAGTGTAGAGCATGTGCTTGGGTTGAGGATCTGCTAATAACAATTAAAGTTGTTTTATTAATTAAAAAAAAACCTACTTTGGGCATTCCATGTATGTAACAAAACCATCTTCTAGATAACATTTGTAATTTTGTAGTTAAACTGGATTACTTGTTATGGATTTTGTTTGATATTCATTTTATAATAATTAAACTTCAAAGTTTTGGACAAGATTAAGAATGTTAACCTGATTCAACTAAATAGCATTGAATTAACCTTATGTAAAAATAAAAATAAAAACTTAAGTTAATAGACAATTAACTGAACTGGACAACTTAATTAACTGAAATAAACAATGTGAATTTAATTCAACATAAACCAGTTACGTGGAACCTGTTGACAAATAAAAATGAAGTAAATCCAACATATCATTTTTTAAGTGTGTATTATATCATAAAATACTAAAAATATACTACATAAATGCATCATTTAGTTTAAATAATGATCTAGTTTAAAATAACTAAGAAGGCCGTGTATGAGATGCAATGATCATTTTATACAAAGTTATTATTCTTATACAGCAACATTAAATTAATCAATAATATCAATAACATTTACACTCAATATTCTGTTGTGTTTTTTTCCTAGACTTTCAGTTTGTTTTCATGTGTCACGTGTTTGTTTGTTCAGTTCCCGTCACTCGTCGGCCTCCCCGGTTATTATGAGTTTGTTTAGTTCAGCTTTGTCTGTTTAATCATCTCGTTTGTTTTCAGCATTTAAGTTGTTCCTTCTCCTGCACTCACCGTTATGTTAAGTTGAGTTGTGCTGTTGCCTGTCTGGAGATTATTTGTAATTAAACTACGTTTTGAACTTGATTCATCTGTCTTCATCTTCCTGCTTGCTCACACCTGCAGAAAATACTATTTTACTGTAAAATGATCAAATAAATACATGGAGAGCATAAGAAAAATTGTAATGGTATACAATGTATGGATCCAAAAAGTCCAAAATTATGGCCACAAAATTACAGCATTTATTATTGTTTTATTATCTTGCAATGTTTATGATCTTTTGTAACTTGTAACTTACATAAATCAACATAAACATATTATGAACAAACATTAATTAACAATTAAGAATATTTATAATTATCATTAATACAGATTAATAAATGCTGTAAAAATGCAGTTCATTTTTAGATCATAACACCTAATGTTAACCAGTTGACCCTTACAGTAAAGTGTTAGCAAAATGTTAAAGGCGTGACACCGTTGAATGTGAAATTCAATAACTGACAGTGCAGCACTGGTAACAGAGTAATGATCTTGGATGTTCCAACATAAACAGACAATAAATCATTGCACAGCTCTGACAAGACTGATAAGACCTTTCTATAAGACATCCAAACTCAAGCTGGTTAACAAAAGCAGAGGCCTATTGGCTGGTCCCTGGGGTGAACTTTGACCTGAGGGTGTCTGATGACGATGTTATCTCAAAGGCCAATCGCTTCAGGCCAGTGATGCCCCTATGGGGACCCTCTAGTCAAAGATCAGTTATTCATGTGGATCTCCCATTACACAGACACTCAGACAATATGATACTCTCTCGACCCCTCATCTCGTTCTCCTGTCATATTAGCTTCTTTATGACACATCACTACATTTATGCACAACCTTATTATATCTATATCCATGCTTCATTCACATTGGTTATTTTGCTGAGATCCAAGAAAATAAATGATTCTCTCTTGCCTTGCAGTGTATCTGGGAATATTTTCATCAGCTATTCCTGGTCCCCCCAGACCTCTCCGTTTTAAACACTTAAGGGCTAAATAAATAATGACAAAGGCAGCGGGCTCAGCGGAGCAGAGAGAGAGAGACAGAGGGCCACCAGCAGAGTCCCACAGGCCAAACCCATCCAGGCAGACTTACAGTTTTATAGGCCTCCAAGTAGCCACCAGCCCATGCAGTGATACTCTGGGCTCTGGAAGAGTCAAAAATGAGAGAAGATGAAGAAAGAAAGTGAGATGGAGCTGTAATGAAAGCCTTTCAAGAGCAAAAAGGTCTATCTTATTTCACTGTATGTATATCGATGTATATAATAATAACAGATTTTATTTATAATGCACCTTTCATTCCGAAGAATCTCAAAGTGCAACAAGGGGGGGGGGGGGGGGGGATAACAAAAAAATGAATAACAAGTAAAAATATGTAATACTACAAACAATCAACCAACACAGAAAACAGAAAAGAAACAGAGCTGATGGTGAACAGAAACAGAGCTGATGGTGGAAGTCTCTGTTAGCTCCGCAGCACACTGGGGTCCACTCCATGTTTCAGATTTCTCCCAGCGGCAGTGTGTCCTGATGACATCGTTGAGGCACGACAGCTGAAGACCAGATGATGGGTCTTCATGACGATTCAAATGATGGGGATCGCCGCAGCACCATGCAGGAGGCAGAACATTTTTCCAGGCACTTCTGTGGACACACCGGGGTCGGCGCAGAAGTCCAAGCTCCACGGCTCCACGGCCGCAATGCAAGACGGAACAGCGGCGCAGCCGAGAAGCGGAACATCCCAACATCATGCCGGACGCTGATGACGATGGCCCGGATGACGCTAGCCCGGTGCAAACTTCAGCCACCATGTAGCTTAAGCCCAAGGGAGACCACCAGTGAGCAGCCACGGCGAGAAACATCAAATGTCCTCCAAACCAGAACCAACCGCAGCAATTCAAACATAAACATTAGAGAAGCGGTGGAAAACGGCGAAACGACGAACAACGTCCTCTCAGTGGCTGCCAGCAATCAGCAACAGTCCCAATTGTAGCTCTGACTGTTAGACTAGTCACAAACATAAGGAAATAAAATAAAATCTAAATCTAATAGTACATTAACATGATTTGTGGGTGGAGAAGCGGCGAACAGACAACGCCAGCGTCATCTCCCCCACGTTGCCTAGCAACCTCAATATATCAGCCTTCCGACCTGATCTCACAGATTTCCGTGAAATGAACACGGACCCTAACTCAAAATCTGTGGTAGTTTCACGGAATCGCCGAAAATTCCGTGATGGGTTCACAGAAGTGATGCCTATGTAAGTCAATGATGGGCAGCATCCATGGTCCACACACAGATTCCCTGTTCCAACACCTTATATTCGTCAGTTTGATTCAGTCAGCATAATTTATTTACATTTATTTTTATTTTTATTTTCAGACACGTTTTGAACACTTAACTCAATCCCTTCCCTAAACATACCCATTTGTGTATTATAAAAAAACAGGATATAACAGGCAGATACACAGATACTGCAGGCACAATTTATTCAGAAACTACAAATATTCATGCCATCCTGTTAGAGCTAGTCTTCACTGCTTTCTCCTCCAATTAATATTAACCAATATAATAAATCTATCTATCTATCTATCTATCTATCTATCTATCTATCTATCTATCTATCTATCTATCTATCTATCTATCTATCTATCTATCTATCTATCTATCTATCTATCTATCTATCTATCTATCTATCTATCTATCTATCTATCTATCTATCTATCTATCTATCATTCAGCACTATCCAGTGCACAATAAAACATAACATTACAGATGGCATCAAATATTTACTTATTATGTTATCATTTGATTAGCTTTTCATTTTGAGTATGTAAATTTAATGTTATGCTTTGTCAATCTTGAGATTCTTTTAAATATGCCAAATTAAAAAGTATTAATTCATAACTTTATTAAAAGTATGCCAAACATTCACAAGCCATCAGGTATTTGCGAGCTTTCAGTGGGAACAAGAGAAGTTTAAAGTTTACAGGCTGCCATGCGTCGTCCGCGCGCAGTGACTTCTGGGATTTCAAATAGTTAGATTCTCTCAAGTCTGCACTCTATGCATCCTTGATATCAAGAACACATAAGGATATTCACGTTCTCTGTAATTGCGATCTTGGAAGCGAGTTTGATGATGATGAACACAAGGATGCAAGATTGCGTAAGAAGAAACGGCCATAGTCTTCCTCTCTCTGTGAAGCTATACATGACATAATGCGTATTAAATACTCTAAAGATCATGACAGGGGGTCTTTTGGAGCAAGTGCACAATGCATACATCGACATGGCTGCAGCTTGGATTTGTTCAGCATGTCAACATTATCTGTTAGTCCAACTTGGACTAGTACGATTTCAGTACGACTAAAACATTTACATGACATTTTAAGAAAGCTTTAGTCTGACTGAATTTAAACTTTTAAATGCCTGTAAATGCCTACTCTTGTCTTGTCTACACTCTTAGAAGAAAAGGTTCTATCGGCGCTACGTATTTGGAACCCCTAAAAGGTTCTATATGGAAGTTGAGTATACTCCAAAGAACCTTTTATGCTAAAAAGGTTCTATAATGACAAGAAAGAACCATTTTGGCACTTAAAAAGGATTTTGTATAAAACACTGCAAAAAAAAGCTTTTCTTATTTAGTAGTTTTGTCTCGTTTCTAGTCTTAATATCTAAGAATTCTTACATTAAGAAACAATTACTAGACAAGTAAAAATTATTGTCTTGTTTTGGGAAGAAATAACTCAAAACTAAAATTAAAAATCTGCCAGAGGGGTAAGTAAAATAATGTTGTTTTAAGATTATTTTACTTACCCACTGGTAAATTATTTAGCTTATTTTAAGCAAAAACTCTCTTCATTTTAATTTATTTTTTCCCAAAATAAGACAATAATTTTTACTTGTCTAGTAAATACTTCATGTTTTAAGAATTTTTTGATGTTTGGGCTAAAAACAAGACAAAAATTCTAAGTAAGAAAAGCGTTTTTTGCCGTGAACCTTTTAGGGGTTCCAAATACGTAGCGCCGATATAAGGTTTTAGAACCTTTTTCTTCTAAGAGTGTATATATAAGGGTGTTTCTCACTCTTTCTGATTGTCCATCTGTCCTTACTACGTGAATTAATTCATTCCTCTTCCCTTTTTCCTCCTTTTCTGTCTCCTTCCCATGTCTTTCTCCCTTACCCTACTCCTTCAGAGAGACTTGCCAGCCGGAAAGCCTTATTGAATCATGTAAAACTTTCTCTCCTCTGATTGAATTGCCAAATAAATTGCCTTCACCCTGTGCGAGCCAAGCTACGTGTAAGAGCTTACAGTGATAACCCATTAAGACTGTATTCATTTAAAGAGCTTTCTTTGAGACGGACATCAATAAAAGGCTTTAAAATAAGCCCTGTTGTGTAAACCAGGCACGTTAAAGAGACGGTAGCAAGGCCCAACATCCTGCACTCTGCAGCACACAGCAGAAAGCTTTACTAACTCTCTTAAAAATAAACGACAGAATGAACTGATATATCACACCATCCCCTGTGAGAGGAGGAGGAATAGAGGCTTCAAATCCTTTCCGAATGACATCTGGACATCAATACACGTTGCCTCCCATTCAGAGTGACAGTAAAAGCTCTATTGATTTTTGGCAGATTAAAAACACAGCAGGGAGCAATTTAAACTAGACTCACTTTTCAAAGTGTCTTTAGCCACTCCGACTAATGTTATTTCAGCAACATAATCATATCTGAGAATCAGTCTGACCAACACAAATATATATATGCCATTATAAAAAGTAGTTTGGGGGAGACGTTAGTTTGTGAAAACATTTCCCATGTCCCGCATCTCAAAACAACAGATTGAATCCCAGAGACAGATTGTCACTAGCATTTCTGGAAAAATGTCAATAATGTCAACTTAACAATCAATATAATTGCTTCAGTTTTGAACTAAGCCAAACTAAATATATATCCTTAATATCATTACACAATTTAGGAAAGTAGGGAGTGGGTCATTTAACTTATTTTTTAATCAATATATTTTGACACCACCATCATAAACTGTAATTAGTCGATAAGATAGATAAATTTATGACTCTGTATAATCCATTACCTGCGCATCAATACTTTCTACATCAATACAGAACATTGCTTCATCCACAGGACACAAAAATACAATATTTTCTTTCATTATGATGTATTTTTCATTATCTATTTCTACCTGATCTGACCCTTAAAAATACTTTAATTGTAACATTTGGAAAAAGGTTGATTCTATTAGAATGTAAATATTTTAAAAAGTAAATACAAATATTCAATTTATGGTCCTACTTAAGTGTCTGTAACTACTATTTGCTAACCTTTAAATAAATCATTTGGTTGCTCATTTGAATTATCTTACATTGTACTTTTATAAATAAAAAAACATGAATTAATTAATAATTAATTTCTGTAATTACATATATAAATAATTACACTGTTAAGCCTTCCTTTACCTCTTTACCCAGCCTTAAATCTAACTGCATGAAACCGGTCCCTAACCTTACCAGTATCCCACCTCGGCAAAAGTGTAAATACAGTAAAACATAAACACAGTACATTGTACCTACACATTATTATTATTTTTATTATTATTATTATTATTATTATTATTATTATTATTATTATTATTATTATTTTTATTATACCAATCTAAGTATATAGTATTTAAAGACACCTAATATAAAGTGGTACCAAACATATTTTAAAATCATTAAAACTGACTGTCCAAAGATCAAACAATTTAAGAAACGTATGGCTATAAAAATCAAAGCAGTAGCTTTGCCTGAACATATGTTGAAATGTCAAATGTGAAGGGTTGCCGGTCTGAGAATTTAGGAAAAAAACGTATTACATCAGAAAATGAGTTAGTAAACAAACAGAAATCCATCGGGAAACCGGCATCAATAAGCAGCTGTACACACTTAGAAGTGACTGCAGCTGCTCCCTTGGGTTCGGAGAGGTATCCATTTAAATAAATCACACAAATTCTCTTCCTCATATGCACACTGACACACACACACACACACACACACACACACACACACACACACACACACACACACACAATAAGCAAATTAATAGGATTCTGCTTAGTAAATCAGTTTCCCCATACCACAGGGATTAAAACAAAAAAGTAAAGAATAACAGACAACGAGAACGACAAGGAAAGATAGGAAATTGGCAGAAGTGAGAGAAAGCGAGAGGACGTAGATGACAGAGGTGTGAGGAGTGAGGTAAGAGGAGCAGGGAATATGTGATGGGTCTAAAACCTTCTGACAATTAAAACCTACGGCACCGTCCCGGCAGTAAATACAGTTGGCTGAATCAATAGCGGCCAGCTATAAACACAGACACATAAGATACAGCTGCACAAAACGCTATGGATTTCCAATGGGGCATGTGACATCAGCCACTTTCAAATGCAAATATTAACTTATGCACATTGTCCTTCTGGTGGTTGGGCACCTATCGATTGGATAAAACTAACTCTATTGATCACTGAATAGTTAATGGAGATAATTAAATCTATGAAGTACAGTACTTAAGACTGTTTCTGAAGTCCTCACACAGACTCAGGGGACACACAGAGGACTTTCACTTTCACCATGCCCTCATACAGCATAAATTAGTGTTAGTACATATTACAGGATGGGTTATTGGTGCCTGTATATTTTACAACATATAATCATATATTTCATTAAGTGAAAGAATGTTAGTTTACCAGTCTTCTTGAACTATCAAAATCCTCTTTTTACCTTTAAGCATACTAGTACTACCATAGCAATGCAAGTGGTACAATAAAAAACCTTATGATTATTTCACCCTAAGTGCCTATTCATAAAACAAGGCCAAAACTCCAGATGCTGCATGGTTGTTGTGATTTTGTCAAGTAAGACATTTGAATTTAGAGATAAGTTAGACCTCAAGTAAGACCTCTGATTTTAGACATAAGTCATGTGTAGGGTCAGGTTTAGGGGTAGGGGCAATATTTTCAGACAGGATCTCTAAAATCAGAGGGAAATTATAGGTGAATAACACTGATGTAGAAGACCCCAACCCTAAATTTACAGGGTCATAACACATTCAGGACAACAAACCTGACTAAAATAATGCAATAAACATTAAATAAAAAACATAGAATGTAACACAAAACGCCCAACTATGCATTGAAATTAAACAAATTTGATTATATATGATGGCACTGTCTTTCACCATACATTTTTTTTAACATTTTACTAACAAACACCAAAAACAAATTTGACAGTGTTTTACAGTAAGTTAATGTAATTATATAATGCAATGTTAAACCAATTTACAGTTTTTACTCCATATGGAAATATCGCTTACAATTAGCTGGCTTATTAGTTTTTTTTTTACATAACAGTATTTACAGTGTATACAAAATATTTTAGAAAAGAAAAATCCTCATGTAAAAAATTAAGTTGTCATGCAAGGTCTCTCTTTTTTGAGGCATAAAAAATGCCTAATCGACCAGCATAATTTATGACATTAAGAAGTGCTGGAAACAGGAAAAGGTTGCTGTAGGAATAGCATTAGAGGGCAGTGTGCAGTGCGCAGGCCAATGTTAAACAAACTGCCAATCAATATCTCTTTTATTAGTGGTCACAATCAATGCAGGACTGACAGAGCAGACCAATTAACACTATTGATCCGAAGGAAAGAGGGAGATGAGGCACATACCGGAGAAGGCTGAGATAGACAATGGCAAACTGACAAAAAGGAAAGAGTCTCTGATTCAGGGGAAATATCACTCTCTTCTCTCTCCGTTTCCCTCACAGAACGATGGGGTATAAAACACCGGGTTCCCACACCGTGCGGCCCCCTGGGGTGTGGTGTGGAAGACACCGTGACAGAAAGCAGACCTGGACTATCTCCCAAGAGGAAGGAGGGGGTTAGGGGGCAGTGGCCCCTGTCTAGCGGCGCTGCCTGCGCGTGACGCGGGGTCTGCATTGGGAAAGCTGCTGCTCCTCTCTTCTCATCACACATGGAGCATTTTAATAAGGCCAGACTGCAAATTCCCCTCCTCGCGCCCTCAACCCCAGGGAACCGTCCAGATAGTCTGTACGTATGCACATTTGTGCACGTGTGCGACTATCGATCGCAGTTGCAAAGATAAAAGACTAATTCCCACAATGAACATCATTAGCTCCATGCATTTGCAAACAGCAGCCTTGAGTAGCCGTGTTTAAAGTCCTTATCGTCAGTCAACAAGCGTTTCAGCTGTGAACTACATAAACACAATCCATGATGCTTTCCGAAAGTGCTTATCGTCATGTTCCCAGTTTTTCCAAGTTATCCATACATATCTTTTCCATCCCTTTCCACAGTGTACAAATCTCTCCAGCAGTGTTCTCCTTCCTGTGCCATGTCCTGTTCCCAAGGAGACAGGGTCAGAGGGCCATATGGTGAGTGTCAGCCGTGCTGGCGGCTCTTATGAGAGGTTATCACGGAGCTGAGCTACCTGACCCCTGCGCCCCACTCACACTCAGACAGCAGCAGGAAATGTGACAAGAAGAGCGACCAAGAAAAGAGGAAAAAGGGGTGGGAGCTTCCTAAAGGAAGATGGGACTATCTTGTGGCTGTGCTAAACAACCACATTTTTATCTTGTTTATTTTTCAGAATTGTTTGTTGGGATGTAACCTTTCCGTAACAGGTTAGATAAGGCACCTTTCTTTAAGTACATAATCTGGTTTGGCATAGTGGCACAAAGCATATATCAGCATAGGGCTGGACAATAATTCAAAAGCAATACACACTCACCTAAAGGATTATTAGGAACACCATACTAATACTGTGTTTGACCCCCTTTCACCTTCAGACCTGCCTTAATTCTACACAGCATTGATTCAACAAGATGCTGAAAGCATTCTTTAGAAATGTTGGCCCATATTGATAGGATAGCATATTGCAGTTGTTGGAGATTTGTGGGATGCACATCCAGGGCACGAAGCTCCCGTTCCACCACATCCCAAAGATGATGTGGTGACTGTGGGGGCCATTTTAGTACAGTGAACTCATTGTCATGTTCAAAAAAAATGATTTGAAATGATTCGAGCATTGTGACATGGTGCATTATCCTGCTGAAAGTAGTCATCAGAGGATGGCTAATAATAATCCTTTAGGTGAGTGTATATTGCAATATTTTTTTTCAATAATGGTTACATGATTTTTAAACACATTTCTCACTGACTGCCATTCAGAGCGCAGCCTTCAGAAAGAGCAGAACAAGATTGGCTACTTGCGTGATGACATCCACAGACATGCAGCCAGTAGTAGGCCAATACACTCAATTTGAGACTGAACATTGGTCTGGGAAGTCTGCTCTGTATTTCCTACTGCACAAGAGGTGTGATCAACGAGCATTATTCAAATGACTCGCAATTGTACACAATTGGACAGTCCTTCAACCAATCAGACCACAAGAGGCATGATCAATGGGCACCGACCCATCACTTCTCTATCCGTCATTGTGTTAAACCCATCCATTGCGTGTCAGGTGGATAAGCCAGTCTGCGATTGGTTCACACAAAAGTGTAACAGAAGCAGTTGAAATTAATGTACAGGTTACAAATACAAATATATCATGATATAAATTTTGACCATATCATCCAGCCCCATATCAGCAGAAATGTTGCTTGATTAAAGGGAAAATTATTAATATTTTCTAAAACAGGAAATACACATGGTATGGAAAACAACCATTGAAAATTCTGGTAATTGTTACTTTATATCACACTATGGCCTGGTTTCACAGACAGGGTTAAGATTAAGCCAGGATTAGTCCTTAGTTCAATTAGGACATTTAAGTAAAAATGTCTTAGAAAAAAAACAAATTACTTGTGTGCATCTTGAGACAAAACAATGGCACTGACATATTTTAATATATGTCAGTGCAAGTTGCTTTCAAGTAAAAAACAGCTTAAACATGCATTTTAGTCAGCCTTGTCTGTAATACTGGGGAATGTGTTTTTAAATTCTCATATTGCTATATACTTTCTCTTCTTAGTGACATTTTTTAAGTGTCTTTACTTTATCCATGTTTTTCTTGGAAATATTGCAAGGCATAATATTGTACTTTTTACTGCACTGTGTTTTAAACTGAATGTCATTTAATACTAAATTACACTAAATATATTACTTAGTAAAAGTAATTCAAAGTGAGAAAGTACTACATTTTAAATGTAATTAAGTATTAAAGGTAAAAATAAATAAATAAAAGATTAATTTATGAAATGAATGTTTTGGAATACAGTGAAGTAAAAGTTTTCTAATGAAAAACACTGATAAAGCACATATACTTGGAAAATGTACTTGAGTAGAAAGTAAAAATACTTCACTACTGTCCACCTGAAGTACATTTGATCATTTCATGAAATTGGATTTCATAGAGGACTGCCTTTAAAAATGTTCTTTTGGGTAAAGATACCTGACCGGATTGTACGATGGATGTTCCGAGACTTCCTACACAAAGTAATACAAATGTCACATTGAGCAATGCATTGATGTAATTATATAATCAGCATAAAAACATGTTTGGAGAAAGGAAATAAACACACTGTCTGCTGGAGGAGGATCTGACAGGCCTTGGAGGAGAGTCTGTCAGCAAAGTATTTAAAAAACAACCATGTATATGGAGAAAGTGAGCGCTCACAAAAGCTACCAATCATACAGTGAATGACAAGAACCATAGGAAATTATGGTGTTACCTTATACCATCTGTCAAAAGATGCAACGGTCATCATTCTTTATTTCTCTCTCCTCTGTTCCCCCTATATTTTACCTCTCACAACTTTCAGCCCGTGCCTTCAAAACCTAATGAATTTCAGACGGGCATAGCAAGATCGGGGGAAAAAAAGAAATCCCCAAAACTTGTCTCTGCTGTTTGCCTTGTTCGTGGGGTATGAAAGTTTAACTGAGCCCCTCATTTAGAAGGTGCTTTGATGAATTAAAAAGGATTGAGAGTTTACTCTCTCTCTCCAACTCTCTCTCTCTCTCTCTCTCTCTCTCTCTCTCTCTCTCTCTCTCTCTCTCTCTCTCTCTTCTGAGGCTGGATGAGTTTTAAGCTATTCACCAAGGTGTAAAATATTCACTGTATGGGACTGAGAGCGTTCATTTGGGGTGCCAGTCCGTCAAACAAAGAGCTGCTCAATAATCTGAGATTTGAAACGCAGTCCTCTAAGAAAATCTTTACATCTCTGCTATAGCTCCACTCTTCACTTATTCATCCTCTGCCTGCCCTCTGTGGGCCCAAAATCGTACTCCCCAACCAGACAGAAAACCGCACACAATACACGCTGCACACCAGATACTGGAGATATAATAGGATTTCAAATTGAATCTCTCCTCACTGCAATCACAAGATGAAACCTTGTGGTCAACAGTGGCAAGAATCAGACTATCTTCTTGTTCTGTCTTCAGGTGTTGATGGTGAGTTACATTTTTTACAAGTTGCAAATTTTTCTTTCACTTCTTTCATACATTTTTATTATTCTCTATAACTTCTTGTCCAATTTGTTTTAGAATAAATGTTCTACTTTGATTAGACTTCGCTTTTATGATCAACAGTATATAAAAGATGCATTTAATAGTACTAAAACTGAGCATTACAAAAAATATTAATCAGACATTATGTCTCACACACCTAATGCCATGCATTCTTTAAATAAATAGTCTTAAAACATTCAAGTCTAGTCTTTTGCAAATACCTAAAATATGCAATATAATATCACACTATACTAGATAAATCAATATCAAAGTGGAAGCTTCAAATAGGAGCGTAAAAATACTTCCACAACCTCAGTTTACAATAACGGAGTATTGTGAAACAAAGAAAAAAGCTGTCATAATATGCCCATTCCGGGGCATATTTCGTGATTTAAAGGGGAGCGTGCAAGCCATACAAATATGAATTATTGCATTTATGATTCAATTGACTTGGAACTTCCTTTATATTAAAGCCACAATATGTAACTTTTCGCTGCTAGAGGTGGCTCATTCAAAAGAAAGGTGTAGCTTGATGACGCCTTGATTTCACAGAGCTTTTTTATGCCGTAGATGACCGCTTCCGCTTCTTCCGCTCATGCGTATGAAGGGTATTATCAGCCCTTCAGCTCTGCGCTGTTTAGACATATTAGATACATTTGGTGTTGAAAGTTATGTTATAATGCTCTGTGGGTTAGCTCGGCAGCTATGAGACACCTGTTGCACACTGCAGTAAGCTAAATCATGGTAAAAACATGATACTCGTGGTAAATAAAGAAAATATGATTAAAAAATAAGACTAACTGTGTTGAGCTATATAACAAAGATTCATTTTCTGTCAATGAATGTATCCAAACAGTTGCTCACCTGTCTAATAAAACACATAATATATTAAAGCGTCTTTGGTGTTTCCATTGTTTCCACGGACCCCAGGTATGATATCATTGATAGGAGGCACACGGACATGGTCCATGTCCTGGTTAAATATGTTATAATTAACACTTCACGGTTAGTTAACCTTAAGAGCTGTAATAGTAAAAACATGCTAAAAGTTTCAAGAGAGTACCACATTTAATGAAAAGACGTAAGCCAATCACAGCAGTGGGTGTTTACAATGAAGTTTCACAGCAGACATGCCCCTTTCCAAAAAAAGTGTTCAAATCAGAGGGATAAAATCATGGTAGGAAAAATGCGTATTATTACAAAATGTTTTTTGATGTAAAAAAAAAAATCACACTATTATTATAAGTGCACCCCAGGAAACATTCATCATGTTCATGACCCCTTTAAAAGGTTTTATTTCACATCTAGCCAATCAAAATCGATTATTCAGACAGACCATAGTTTAAATATAAATAAATACTCATACCAGTCTGTTTATCATCAGTGTAAAACTGTGTCTTTTCACAAGACTTGGATTAAAAGGCTCTATTCATATGGATATGTTTTAGTTCTATAACCTTTTTTATCTTTTAGTTACCCGGACCTATATTAGAGCCACAGAAAACTCTCAGGTTTCATTAAAAACATCTTAATTTGTGTTTTGAAGAGTAACTAAAGTCCCATGGGTTTGATACAACATGAGGGTGAGTAAATAATGACAGTTTCATTTTTGGGTGAACTATCCCTTTAACTTTGGCTTGGCAGCCTTTCTTGAAAGTTATAAAAAAGTTTGATGGTTGTAAAGGCCTTGTAATGAAAAGACTTAAATAAAATATTTAAAAATATATATTATGACTACCAACAGTTCTGCACTAATTTCTTAAGATAAGATTGTTGACTAGAACAACTAAACCTGATATCCATACGTCAGAGAAAATTTGCTGGGCAGGCAAAAGTCTTAAAACCACTATATTGCATTTCAAGCATCAAAACACTCCGCTTTAATCTGTGTTTACTTAGAGAAGCTGACTCTAAAACAATAAAGGAAACACCTATAAGGGTTGAACCAAGTACTCATTCCCCAAAGTAAGCTTGACAATCTGCTAATCAGGAATTAGCAGTAAAAATGAAAAGCTGCAGTTGGTTTTGAAATGTGATGAGGCATGTGCGGCCAAGCCAAGGTCAAGGGCTATGTAAGAGCCATGTTAAGAACTAGTTTACAATAACCAGCTACTTCAGCAATCAAAGGTATTTAATTTCACTTTCTGTACAGTTAACAAGAGCGTTTGATGTTGGCAGCTATGTAACATCTGCTTTTAAGTTCTGCAAAGGGAAATTTTTTCCCAATAGACCTGCTATAGTGAAATCCAGATTCCCGTTTGGGGAAAATAACCTCAGTCGGTTCTGGAGGTACATAATGCATGTGATTTGAATGAAAAAATGAAATGAAATAGCCATGTCTGAATGGCACTCCACGGTAACAGCGTCGTGTCCTGGAGATGAAAACCCACAATACTGTAAAATGAGTACGGGGTGACATTCCTAAGGTGTTACATGAGAGTGAAGTGATTCCAAGCTGTGTCTGGGATAAAACAACACAGTCCTTTTTTTGTGTGTGTGTTTTATTTTTTTTGCCAAAGGCACTTGGTTACATTGATAAGTCACAGGTGTTCTTCCCTTGTTCTTTTGTTTAATTTTATATTAAAGAGGAAAAGGATAATTCAAAGTAGCACTTCATACTTATTATATCTTGTCTTGCCTATCACAAATAATTTGTAATCCTATAGGTAAAATTGTTTCATAAACAACGATGTTTGCCCATGGAAGAGAGAAAGAAACAACAAGAAATTCTAGTTTAGGACAATAAAACATTTTTTTACTCAAATTATTACATTTCACATTAGAAATAATGCACCATTAAGCATTGACACGACAAGGCTCGACAGGAAAGATGAAAATAAAACGTGTGGGGGAAATATTTTTAGAGCCATCTGGCTTGCGTTTGAGAGCAAGCATTGAGAAGAAAAGCCTCTCCAGTGCTTGGCCTGCAAATGAGGACCAGAGGCCTCAGCAATTGAACTGTCATTGCAGGAGAGGCCGTTTTGTCCGTGGGCATGTAAGCGGGCTTCAACCGCCCCTGTCTGTTCCCACTTACCTCCAGAGCGGCACACTCTCACCTGGAGATAAAAGCAGTCAGCTCAATTTTCCTAAACCTACAGAATAACAACAGTTACGTGATGATGACTACCAATTGGTCACTTTCAGTTGCTCCTAAATCCCAGGGATGAAAACCTGAAACTAAAATGTGCGGTCATAATACGGGATAAATGAATGTTCTTTTCTGCCTGTACATGTAACTTAATCTTTAATTCTCCCGCCCTACACGGCTCAACATTTTCCCTCTTCTGGCATTCTTTCAATCGAGGAGTAAAATCAAAAGTGAAAGAAAACTTCTCAATTAGTTGGACTTCTCCTGACTAATACTGCATGGTGCCCAAGATGAGGCTTTGAAGTAAGAGCAAGTGGAAAAGTAAATTTGACATCACAACAGCCTGGATTACTTTAATTTTTGCAAAAAAATGGACTGTAACCTACTATCCTATACCATGCACACCGAAAGCACTGCAGTCTTCACAATCCAGACCCAAGAAATGGAAATTGGGACCTCGCAATGAACCGTATTCCCCCGTTTCTCTGTCACAGCATTTCAACCTCCAACCAACTGTAAGAAACAGCTACAAAACAGTGCAGCCTCTCAAAAGTGTTTATGCAAACAAACACCAAGCATGGCTATTTGTATGACTCGGTACCAGCATTTGGTTAACCACCCACAAGCATTTGCAGATGGGACCTTTTCCAGGGGGGGCCACAAGTGCAGTGAGAAGAGAGAGAAGAAAAGGAAGAGAGAGGGGTCACAGAGGAGAGGATGACTACAGAGCTACAGAAGTTTTAGAACCACACAAGATGTTGCAGATGTTGTCTACACAGATCATGATGAAGGGTTATAATTACTGAGACACTAATGTAATACTGGACTTATTTGTCCCCACAGTTTACTGGCAAGATGAACAAATTTGGTATGTGTGTGTTTTAAACATCTTTCAACAGCTGCCACACTCTGGGCATGTGCCCCCTATTTAAATAAATAAATAAATAAATAAATAAATAAATAAATAAATAAATAAATAAATAAATAAATAAATAAATAAATAAACAAATAAATAAATAAATAAATACAATTCTGCCATGCACCGTGGTGTTATTCCAGTTTGAGGTCAGTAAGATTTTAATTTATTTTTTGGAACAAATTAATACTTTTATTCAGTAAGTGTGCAGTAAATTTATCAAAAGTTACAGTAAAGACATTTATAGATTTAGAAAAGATTTGAATTTCAAAAAAATGTATTAAAAATATTCAGCAGCGCAACTGTTTTCAACTGATAACAAGAAATGTGTCTTGACCATCAATGTGTGTGTGTGTGTGTGTGTGTGTGTGTGTGTGTGTGTGTGTGTGTGCGTGTTCTGCTTTAAGCACTGCTGCCTTACACAACATATATGTAACCTATATATAGTATGAAGACAACATGGATACATGTGCACATCCATAAGCAACAAATTCAACAAATTCACTAGAGGGCCTTTTTAGAAATACACAGAGACACTGACTGAGTCATCCAAGTATCTGCCAGTTAATTCTCTCAGTCTGTGTAACAAGTTACAAATCTCTGACAGCACAGAAACACTTATTAAATTACATTGGGGCATTCAGAGGCGCTGCCTCAGCCCTGTTCACACAAACCTAAATGTACATTATAAATTATAACACAC
Source organism: Pseudorasbora parva (assembly GCF_024679245.1). Taxonomy (NCBI): domain Eukaryota; kingdom Metazoa; phylum Chordata; class Actinopteri; order Cypriniformes; family Gobionidae; genus Pseudorasbora; species Pseudorasbora parva. Next base: position 38,887,948 of record NC_090172.1, read on the forward strand.
CCATTCATACATTCATCCAGGGACACTGTCAAATCTCCAATAGTGATTAGTATATTTTGTTATATTTTATTGTATAGTTGATCAAATATAATAATGACACTTTGTTATGAAAACCTGTCAATTCCATTTTACACACACACACACACACACACACACACACACACACACACACACACACACACACACACACACACACACACACACACACACACACACACACAAATTAATAAGGCATATGTGCCATGTTTTAAAACAATGATTCTAATCAGAAAATAGAAAGTGTAATCGACCATTTACAGAAAATGGAGCAATTATTATAATGTTTAAGCTTATAGAGGAACAAACGTCAATGTAATTCCAACTTATTGCATGAAATGCAAAGCTTTTTTTTAACATAGATTGATAACTTTATTACCTATCTAGTAGATGAACATAATTAAAGAATAAAGTCTCCCTCACTCTGGTCAATTTATCCATCTGCTTAGATGAAGTTTGTTTTGGATTTTGCTGGGCACTGTTATGGCCACGTCCATTATAATTTGAGGGCTTCTCATTAGAATATTTATTACTTTCTTTTCAATTTTTGGATAATTTAGCAGCGTTAATACCTGGCCAGGAATAAAGCAAGAAGAGACAGTGAGCAATAATTCAGGATCTTGTATGTCTGGGATTCATCTGAATATATCAGGAATATCAGACTTGTTTAATGAGATATCACTCTGCTTCGATCCTGAGTGTCCCCTCCCCTTCACTCTGCCCCTCTCTGAGCAGTGCCTTATTATTATTTCATAAAAAAGCTCTGATCTGTCTTATGAAAAAGCAGAAAAGCTTTGTGAAATTCATTAAAGCAGCCTGAGAAATGTATTAAATGAGAAGGTGAAGCTGGCTGTTGGTTTAACCTTTCTGCTGTGAGGCTTTGAGCCTGCATAATCCCTATGCAAGGCTAACAGAGGCCCAGACACACACACACACACACACACACACACACACACACACACACACACACACACACACACACACACACACACATAGGTAAACGAAGAGACCATTCAAATTCTAAATTCCCTTGTCACCGAGAATGCTATAATTCAAAGTTTGGAAAGCGTAAAAACTATCCATATCTCCATCCATCTATCCACTCTAGAAGAATGCAGACTAAACATATTCTTAGAAATGGATGTGATGGTATCATATCAGAAACAAGCTCTTAAGATCCTGAAAGCAGTGAGACCAACAGGGATGAAAAGTGATAGGTGTGTAGGACTGATCAGTGCGCTCTACCTCTTCAATTAAGGTTGATTTAACTTACGACCCCCCTCCACCCCCCAGTACTGATCAGCAGGCGCTGCTTCACATACATTATGGATGAGGCTGCCAATATGCACTTGGGCTATCATGCGTGCCCTTGCACAAGGCTTTAGAGAAACTACTGTAAACTATCACACAGGATATTCTGATCTTCCGTATTGTGCTCATATTAGGAGAGTTTTGTGGGATAATCACTGATCTATAGCACATGGGGATCAGAGGGGATAATGCATTTAAATCAGAGTGTGTCTACTGCTTTTTGCAAATCCTCAATTATCAGACTTACTTGTTTTCCTCTGATTACAAAGTAATATAAAACCTTATATATCATGGAGACCATGGCTTGTAAGCACTCAGGCTATTATCTACGGTTTTGAGTCAAAAGTTTTGCAATTTGTTTCAAACGTCAAGAAACTTTGAATGTTTGTTAAAATGTTTACTTCATATTTTGAATTAAAAAAATTAAAAGAAATAATAATAATAATAAATATATATATATATAATGAAGTTAGATATTAATCAAAAAGTTTAACTCTATTTTAAACTGTAAGACAATAGTAATTTTATTGGGTCAAGTTTGTGTGTCTTAAATGTTATACATCAATTTAATTATAATATTTGTTGGCCAAACTGGTTTGGACATTTCTAAGCATTATCCTTATATATTTTCGCTTTTTTTTTTTTTTACTGTTTGTCAAAACTAAAAGAGGTTCACAATGTAATAACTTATATGCCCTGTTCAAAATAATTAGACATCCAATAATAACCCTGGAGTGACAATTTAGACAAACTCATCCCCTACATACACACACCATTTCACAGTAGTGTCCTGTCTTTCAGTTCCTATGAAGTAAGACATGTCTGTTATCACAAAGCTGCAAAGTATCCTACAGAAATAAAGGTTAAAGGGGTAGCTTAACCAAAAAGTTTAAGGTCATCATTTTCCCTCATGGCATTCCAACTTCCATATCTTCTGTGGAACATAACAAAAGACAGGCTATTGAGAAATGTTTGTCCATACAATGGAAGCCAATGTTCACCAAACTGTTTGGCTATGCCTTTCTTTTTTTAAAGTTCCGCAGAAGAAAAAGATTCTCTCTGGAAATGAAATGTATGGGGAAAAAATTAACAGTCCCTTAAAGTTGACTTTCATTTTCTTCATTAGAATATAAATCTTAACTGCCAAAATGTTTAAATTTTTATATACAATTCTCTGTTTTCCAAATGCCCGATACAGAATATGTCGAGACTGCGGTGAGTTGAACTGAACGTGGCACTTGATGGGCCTGTAGGCTCTCGTCATTACAGCTTACCCAGCTTCATCACGGCCGTCCACTGACTCGCAGCTCTCTGGCGCCTCTCGAAGAGTGAGCTTGTAATCGCAAACGGATCATCGTGGACATGGCTCTCGTCCTTTTTAAGCTGGGTCATTGAACTATCCATCTTATATTATCCCTGAAAATGATAAAAATAATAATATAAGAGAGGAGGAGATCGTCGCTGATTGCCACGCGCTTGGAAACGACCGCGTGGGTGCTTTATTGCTGCGCGTGAGGAATGACGATGACGCAGTTCTTTTATTTCAGATATCCCACAGTTAATTAAATTATTATTTCACAGGGTGATGATATTGGCTAATTCAGTCGTAGGATAAGGACGGGCTGTTTTGCCAAGACCACATGTAACCACTGGCTGGGTTGAAATATTTTTGTCTTCATTAGTAGACTAAAACTGCTTTAATAAACAGGCTAAGTGATATTTTAATGTCAATCTAAAATGCAAAAAATAAAAAAATAACTGGTTTAAGGGTCATTAACAAAAATAGAGAATAAAAATATAGGCCTAAATCATGTTCTCACCACAACATAAACGTGAGAGAGAGAGAGAGAGAGAGAGAGAGAGAGAGAGAGAGAGAGAGAGAGAGAGAGAGAGAGAGAGAGAGAGAGATGGGGTCTTCTAATTATATTGTCTAAAACATTTAATAAAACTGCATGTATTAAGCTTTATCCAGACTTATTCCGCGTGAGGGAGCGTTATTTCTACCATCCCTTTCAAGTACGCATCCTTCAATTAGAATGCTGTTCCCGTCGCCTCCCACTACTGCCGTATAATTAGACTTGAGAGATTCAGCTAATTTCTCTCTCTCTCTCTCTCTCTCTCTCTCTCTCTCTCTCTCTCTCTCTCTCTCTCTCTCTCTCTCTCTCTCTCTCATTCTGATCGTCTAATTTCACCTCAAAGGCATATTTTCATGGTGTAACTCGCTGGTTAAACAAGGCCATATCCATTTGTTAATTGATGCAATTACGCATTTCTCGTAATGGTCGCGTAGGTCCCGAGATACGCATCAATCAGCTTTCTGTTGACCTGCCAGAGGTTCTCTTCACGTCTGCCGGGACTGGCCCTCTCTCTAATAGAGAGAGATGGAAACATCAGCGCAATTAACATCAGGTCGGACCTCTGATCGGTCAGACAGATGCGAGCAAGGGTCCTGCAGATCCCTCTTCAGTTCATTTGCTCATCATCAGGGTAGTGTCTGAAAAGTAATAACATCATTCGATAGATCACATTTAAATGCATTATTATATATTTTATATAGATTAATAAAGTTTAGTAATTATTAAATCTGATGATGACTGTAAAGATATCATCTTTAAAAACCTTGAAAATATTTTGCATGACTAACATATTGACAAGGACGGAATTAAGGAGAGCACAGCTATTTGACAGGTTATAAAAAGTCATGTGGCATTACAACCTCATTTTCATATGAATATCCAAAATAATCGTGAAGTTGATTGCGTGTAAGCCTAGAATTCATTTTACAAAAATTATATTTTATCAGTATCAAAAAATAACAATAAATACATATTTGTTCATATTCATTTTAGCAAGCCAAGTGATACTTTTTGCGCTCTAAGTCTAAAAATACACTAATGTTTCAAAAGAAAAGAGGAAAAAACAGAAGGGACAGGGGTGTGCAAAACACACCTCAAGAAAAGCGCGAAGCATGACGTGATTGGCAAAGACATCATTCTATCCTCGCCGTCCCGGGATTAGAATGACGTCACACTGATACCCGTGCATGGATGAATTCTAAAGAACTATAGAGGCACAAATAATAGCACAACCACAAGTTCATATCTTGCAAGTCTTACGTTATCCTTTAAGCTTTCTACAGCTGTTTAACAACAATATTTTTGTACTTGATGAAGCTTAATTCTAATTTTTCATTTCCTTAAGGGGATTATCTTATACATATAAAACTAGGGCTGGCGTAAACATCCTCAGTGCTTCCCAGTTAAGTGCAGTCATCTATTATTGAGCGAAAGGCCGAGTGTGGAAATGTGTGTAAGACGGTGGATTTGAAGTAGATTTGGTTTCAATCGATCAGCAGGAGAAGAATATTGCTTATGGTAACAAAAGAAGCCGCTATGTCTTTCTCTCAGTTTGGATATCCTTACAATGCAACTTCTCAGGTAAGCATGAAAATTAGATCTTTTCTCATGTAGATTCTTAATGAGCGCGCATGCATAGGGTGTTTTTTTTATTCTTCTTTCCAAATTCTGTCAATCTCAGTAGCCTACTCGGTAACTAACATTAGGCAGCAGCAGCAGCAGATTGTTCTGTCACTAAGTCCTAAACTAAAGTTAGGCGATATCGTGGGGTTTGTCAATATTTATAGTAATGGGTTATTTGAATTATAAATGACCTCACGTGTTGTTGTAAACGTGTAAATTACCTTTACGGTGTAATTGTTCAGAGTGAAAGCGAGACTCCTCCCTTTGCCGGTAGCCTTTACAGTCTGTGTGTATAAACTAATTACACATTTAGCTACAGATAAAGGATAGATAATTTCGACATCATGACTTACAACCAATTATAGTTTTAATTTAATGTAAAACGGCGGCTGTGTTGTCAAAACAATCCGCGCTTGCTGGTGGTTAACTTTCTTTCCAAGGCGCAAAACTTAACAGAAAGTTTTACTTTCAGCTTTGACAAAACACTGCTGAAGTAAAACAGCTCACAAGAAACAAGGTTCAGCTAGTTATTTTTAAAGTGTATGTTTATGGATATTTAATACTAGCTGCTACTACTACTAATAATAAAAATAATCACAATAAAAAATGAAAGTAGCTTTACACTTCATATTTGTATGAATGTTACAACCCATGACCGAGAGTAAAATTAAAACGGCTACAAAAGGAAGAGTTCAGTTCTACACAAAGCTTCTAAGCGTAATCTTACCTTGCTTTTGTTTTAATAAGACTGTGCGCATGCTTTGTAACGCAAATATAAAATGACATGTCTATCCATAATTTTCTTCATGCAGTTCTTCGTGTCGGCAAACCCTAGTACGACTTGCTGCGATTCGATTTCCAGGTCGGTGACGGAAGGATCGAGCGCGTCTCAGACCGCAGCCTCCTTCTGCTGTCCCTCCTATGAGAACCGGCTGCTGGCGAGCACGCGGACAGAGCTCAACGCCGCGCTCGGGATGTACGGCTCTCCCTACGCCGCGGCGGCGGCGGCAGCCGGGCAGAACTACGCCAACTACTTTCCATACAGCGCAGACCCCTCTGCCATCTACTCCAGCCTGGTATGTGGAACACTCTCATCAGATATAGCGCGGGTCCTCCGTTCAATCGATTGACTCATTCAAGTCACGGCTTGTTATTGATTATTTTGGCTTGGTAAGAGAATCAAGCTGCCTACTGTCTGCTGAAATAACTCTGAATAATCAGAAGAAATAAACAGATGAATGAAGCGACACCGCATGTCGTTTGCTTGATGTAATAGGGCCTACTCTTTTTTTTTTTTAAGTGTGTGTAGCTTATTATGTATAGACTAAGTTATATTTTAGGAACCATAAGAAGATAAAAGTGCTGTTTTCATTTCATTCTAAATAATAAGTGTCTTTCGTCAAGTACAATATTAGCAACATATTAAAGTCGAAAGTTTTTCTTTTAATCTCTAGAACCCACAATATGAAATCAAAGAGGGGTCAGGCAGTCTTCATGGCACTATAACCCAACCTGCCGCCTACTATCCATATGACCACTCGCTTGGCCAGTACCAGTACGACAGGTGAGATTTACGTCTGTCCCACCTCTAATGTAACATATAAACAAATCAAAAATTCTAAAGATGCTGTTTTAAAAAAAAAACTTGATCCAGGTACGGGACAGTTGATTTTAATGGGTCAACACGGAGAAAGAATGCAACGCGTGAAACAACGAGCACTCTAAAAACATGGCTTTATGAACACCGGAAGAACCCATATCCAACAAAGGGTGAGAAGATCATGCTGGCCATTATTACCAAAATGACTCTCACGCAAGTGTCTACCTGGTTTGCCAATGCTAGAAGGAGACTAAAAAAAGAAAACAAAATGACCTGGTCCCCCAAAAACAAAGCGGGCGATGACAGGAAGGAAGACCTTAATAAGAGTGACCCAGACAGTATTACCAAAGGTACCTCATAACTCGTATCAGTGAATAAATTAAATGAGCAATCTGTAAATAAAAAGTATTAAACTGTGTTTGTTTGTAAATCCCTTGCATAGATTCCAAAGACAGTAAGGATGAGCGGGACCTGCAGTTCAGTGACCTGGACGACATAGAGGACGAGGACTGTGACAAGCTGGACAGTGACTGTGAGAAATCAGGTCAGGATGACCTCCCGACTGCCTCCCCTCCAAAGAGAGACTGTAACCCCGACCTCCCTCTCCATTCGAACTTCCCATCTTTTCCCTGTGGTCTAAAGGGTTTGGGGACTCTGAACCCCGACTACCTGGATCCTTTGGGATCCAAACAACAGCAGCAACAGCCCTCACCTCAGTCCACCTCCATAAACACTGTGACACTCTCTCACTTTGAGTCGTCGGAAAAGCCTCGGATCTGGTCGCTGGCCCGTACGGCCGTCGCAGGGGTTGTTTTAGGCACGCAGAGCGGTGGGGATGTACGGACAGGGCCCGTGGACTGTCAGATGCAGGGAGTCAGGCTGCCCACAGTCGGAGGAGTGCTGTGTGGGGAGCTCAAGGGCCTTCAGGACCCTACAAACCTCAGCAATACAGACAGCCTTTACCAAGAAGGACTGCAGGGGATAAACAAGGCATACAGTAGCGGGAGCTACAAGACCCTTCAACTTCACTCGTCGCCCTATCCTGGACTGACAGAATCCTGCCAGTACTCCTCAATGGAAGGTACAGCTCTTACAGTTCACTATAGAGCAAATTAACTAAATAACAAAAAAGGTTGTTCGTAATTCTAAAAATTGAGTTTGTAAATATTTAAAATACCTTATTTAAAAAAAAAAACTAAATTACATATGCAAAAGAAAACAAATAAAACATTTGTGTATATGCCTGAGTACAAGTCTGTGTATTAACAGCCATGTTGTGATCTTGTGTGTGTGTGTGTGTGTGTGTGTGTGTGTGTGTGTGTGTGTGTGTGTGTGTGTGTGTGTGTGTGTGTGTATGTGTGTGTGTGTGTGTGTGTGTGTGTGTGTGTGTGTGTGTGTGTGTGTGTGTGTGTGTGTGTGTGTGTGTGTACTACAGGCTTCCCCAGTGCAGGAAAGACAGAGATAGAATCCAGTGAGCTCAATGACACGTGTCCAACAATCCAGAATACTAAGACCACTGCATTCAGACCTGTGATGAAGAGGTGAGGCAGGTGAGCATGAGTGAATATGCACACACATTAACATTTATTTTTTTATATAACTGATAGCCCTCATTCGATGCATGCTTAAGCGTACGTAGTCTGCAAACTATTGTTTGGTTACAGTTTTCCCCCCATATGAACATAAAAGAAATCCAATCATCTACGATTACATAATATGTCACCCCACAGCCTTCATTCAAGTAATGTCATTACACATACTCACTAGTAAAGCATCTCTGATAACCGTAAACATTTGTGCTGCGCATCCATCGGCTAACTGATTGGATTGCTTTGGCTATTTCAGCTAGACTGCACAGCAAACAAAACAAAAACAATGATGTATCTTTCCATTTAGTATCTGTATGTGCGTGTCATTTGAGGTAATGAGAAATAGATATACTAATTCTGCATCACAAGTATTTCCTTAGTTATCCAATATTACCTGTCATTTTCACCTAGCATAACTTTTAAAATAGTGGCTCATACTTATACATTTCCCTTCTCCCTCTGAATTAGGACTGTGGAAATGCCAACAAACATGGGGACATTTTTATGATCTACATTATGCACTATGGAATGGAGTCATTGAAGAACTATAAGCCCATGGCAGCAGACACTTGAAATTGTAGCGCGATGAGTATTTCCTCTGGAACTGTGAGATCTGGAAGCAGCCATAATTTTGCACAATATGATTTAATGGTGTCAATAACTTTATGCAATGTTCTGTGTGTGTATGAGAATAAATTGTGATTTCTTATGTTTGCATTGGCAATCGTAGTTTAGTATCTATTTATCTATTTATTGTTTTATTATCCATCAGCTTTATTTATCCGTTTACCATGGTTTTGTTGTGTGCTACATTTATTTCTCTGTGGTCATGTACGTAAATGTTATGTGGTTTACTTTTTTGGAAGCTGGTGTAAACTTTACAGTCAGTCTTTTTACTTTTATTTACTAATCAAAAATAAATGAGGCGCGATACTGTGCTCCTGAGGTAGTTTATATCAAGAAACTGTGTGTAAATGTCATGTAATTTATAAAATATTTTATAAGAACTCATTTTTGTTTAATGATTTGTGTTTATAAATTAATCAGATGGCTGATTCAGTTCATCCTCTTGACTCTATGTGTGAAGCAGGGACATTGTTGGAAGGTCATAAATTCAGTCGCGGACGTGAATGGACTCGGTGAGGGTGTGAAGAAAGGGTACATCAGTTTCTCATTGTCGTCATTTAATCGGAATTGGCATCAAACACTTTGTTACTGTTCAGGCTCAGAGCGAGGCAGGGATTGGTTATGAATGCAGCTTTGTCTCCAGTGCGCGCGAGCAGGTTCATCATCATGCAGTTCTTGTGTTAACAACGAGGTCACGCGAGAGCATCCATACCATGAAACGCGCATCAAGTGTTTTGATGTTGATCAGTCAATTGCTCGAACTAACATCCCTGGGGATCTTTAAGCATCCAATTAAACTGTACAAAGCAATTGCGAGCTGGTTCAAAACACAAAGAAAGGCATTTTCGTTCATTTATAGACTGGCTGTTTCCGTATAGTGACTAGACAAACGAGTGGACACACTAAACATGATGCATTTATTTTTCATATTTCTATAAATTTCCACCTATCACGCTGATAATTCGTTGGACAAGACTTATACCGAGTATTAAGTTGTTTTAGTGAGGAAAAACATTCAAACTTCTTTGTCAGAAAAAAAAGATAATGTAAAGAGAAAAATAAAAACTAGACTAAACGACGACCTACTAGTCAGGGTCCAGTAAATTAAGCCGTCGAAAGAGACATTATTTCAGGACGGATTTAAAGATTAAGGCATGTAATAAGAGTATTAGGTCTATTCGAAGGCGATGTGGTCAATTTGTGGGCCAACTGAAAAAGGGGTCGCGCAGACTGTCCATGCCACTTGTTTGCGGCGCAGAGTTCTTTATTTAGTGACAAAGATGCTCATAATATTGCTATGAACAATTTAGTTTATTGGAAAATATCTAAATATCAAATGTCAGCAAAAAAAAAAAAAAAAAAAAAATGGCCATAATACCACATAATTACAAATATTTGTCCTTACGTTTTAAAATTGTGTAGCCGACATAATAATAATGGACAAATAATAATAATAATAATAATAATAATAATAATAATAATAATAATAATAATAATAATAATAATAATATAAAAAACGCTATAATCATTAATTGAACGAATATGTTTTAGGGTTCTGAAAGCTGTAGACTATTTGTTGCTGGGGGGTGGGGGGAACGTAGTAAAAATGTATATCAGAGGCCTGACACCATTCAGGTGCCATGCATCCCCTCTTAGTCTATGATAGTTTTGTTTTATTAAAGGTCATCGGACTATCTTTTGGATTATCCTTCAGGATCTCCACTACCAAGCAATCTGTCCAACAGGCGAGATCTATATCTACAAATCTCCCTAAATATAATCTCTCAAAATCATATTCTGAATACTGTTTTGATTAAAAAAAGAGGGGGAAAAACAAGGAGTGATATTTTCATGATGGAGAATAACTTGGTAGATTCAAAACACCGTTGTGTAACGCGAGTAGCAAAGGCCAGCTTATATCCATGAGCAAACATTTGACCTGCAACATAAAAAAAAATCACACACTGTAAGAGACAAATGAGCAATGAAAATAATTGTGAATTCACAATAATGTGAATTATGCACCGTCTTTCCCTGTAGCCTATATTATCATCAAAAGTTGATTTTAAATTGACTAGTGCCACACAGGCTTGTGCGCCGGCCGCATAAAGACGTTTGCCGTGTGTTAAATATTTAAAGCAAAGGTAATTAAAATGGGAGCTGTAAAGAAGAGCTGCCAAACATTATTGAAGGTAATGATGCATGTGCAATGGGATTAGTGCGGTAGCGCTATACCTGAGGGAGCCGGCAATAATAGCATGGATTCCTGCCACAAAGCATCAGGCTCATACTGCAACTAATAGATCAATTAAGAGCCTGTCTTACAACAGGTTTACACCATATTAAATCTAGACCAACGAGGGCAGAATAAGTCTTAAGATGTACGTTCGCGTTAAAATGGTGACAGTGGAAATGTGTCCTGTGTGTCCTACAATGTGATGCTGCCTGAAAAGAACTGCATCCCCGATTCTGTGGGTACGTGGCTGTTGTTCAGACTGTGCATTAGTCTAATGGATGGGTGCATGGGGACACATGCTATGCATTATGCAGAGTGCATTGAATGTAAATGGCATTAAAATAATGGTCCATATTGAAAACGCAGAACACACCGTTGTTTATAGCTGATCAAACGCCTCTCAATAGATAGATAGATAGATAGATAGATAGATAGATAGATAGATAGATAGATAGATAGATAGATAGATAGATAGATAGATAGATAGATAGATAGATAGATAGATAGATAGATAGATAGATAGATAGATAGATAGATAGATAGAACTATCGTCATAGCTATCGTCATTTTATCTCACTGTGCTCGTTTAATTACGGGCTGTTGTAGATAGCGGCCTAATCCAAAACAGATTTGGGCTAATCTCCAATAATAAAGACGCAAGAAATAAACATCACCGCAAGATGGATAAACAAAAAAAGGGGAAGTACTAGGCCATTAAGGGTCATTTTTAACGAGGCACTAAATCTGGTCACTTGAACCGTGAAGATGAATTGTGTGGAAGGTTTTGCTTAGCCTACTACATAGGCCCGCACCTAGTAGGCTAAATACGTAAATAGCCAACCGTCACAAAACTAAATGTCTCGCAGAGAGATTTGTGTAGGGGTTATTATGGGATAGAAAAAAATCAGTAGTTCGTTACAAATAACGAAAATAACTGGCCTAAGTCAGTCAGTCCCACCACCAAGTGCGCGTGGATGAGTGGATTCGACGCGTCCCCTGTCATGACCGGACACGACACAGCTATGATCCGCAAGTGTGCAGGCAAACCTCCCGCTGACAGTCTTTCTTCTGCTCTTCATCTCTTTCCCAGTCCCGTCCCGCCGACAAAACGACAACACTTCCACACTAATCGATGAAGCTGTTAACACTGCATCATAATATAAAAGGCAGCTTCGTTTGTTATAATGTGAGCATATAGTTTTGTCGCAGTAAGGGTTTCAGCTGAGAAGAATACAAAACCATGATTTATTAGCTAATCCAGCATGGTGTGTTTGATTTTAATAAAACATTCAGATGACCAAATCGTTATTATGTAAAACCTATAATATAACCAATATCTCCTAACAATAAGCATTCAAAACAACAAACTGTTTAGCCATAACACTGTGAGGCTTGTTAAAAAAAATAAAACATTCTGCATTGCCAATTACAGTTTATTTCCACCTCCATATCGCTTTAAGGTTGCCAGGTACATCGTATGACCTATGAATGACTCTTGCAAGATGTAGTCAGTTTTATGGATTATGGAAATGTGGCATAAATGGTTTAGATTTCGAGAAAGTGGACTGATGAGCCAGTATTAATCTTTATAATGTTAATTCAAGGAATGTAGTCAATATTGACTGCTTAGCTGGTGATATCCACAGGCAAGAATTTGGCAAAGATCTGTATCAGAGTATTTTGATGTTTATATGACCCTAACTTAATATATTTTTATGACCAAGGGGCACGGCTGCTCTGCTGTAACCCAAAGAAGAATATTTTTGGTTTACTGTGGGAGCAAGACTTACAGTATGTAAAATCCCTGCCACAACTTTATCTAACTGCTAGGTTTTTTTTATTTTATTACAGCAACATTCTCTTCACTTCATCAAAATTACACATTATCACATTATAACATAAATAAATAACAGAATAAAAAAAGAAAACAGAAATATTAATGCACAATTAAAAAAGACATTGATACCATTTCATGAAATATGGAAGAAGTTCATTTAAAATAAATATAAATATTATAATGTTTAAGAAGCCTATGAAAACTATTTTAAGTTATTGTAATTCAAAATCATTGCATGCAACTATGACATGTCAGACATCTCACACAATGTGGTAAATAAATTATTTGAGAATTTTCCTCATTTTACTAGGGCCTATTAGCTAAAAACAAAAACATTATCAAGGAAAAAAATATTTGGCATATTATTATTTTATTGTATACTGTATATATATATATATATATATATATATATATATATATATATATATATATATATATATATATATATATATATGATACAACATCTTTGTTTTATGATGATAAGTAATAGATCAATTAAAACACTTTTTTTGTGAGAAAAGGGAAGCAGCAGGAGAGATTACCAAACATAACTTATACATTAACTTTTATTATTCTTATTATTATTTAGTACTTGTCCTGCTACTTAAGAATCACAAAACCTGACTATGATTGACAACAGCGCACTTTAAATGTCAAAGGTCAGCGGAGGGTTAACTATTGAAAATTCAGTTCTGGAGGGTTTTTGCTCTCACCTCAGACTGTTTGCTCACAGAGCATATGATTGTGATGTAAAACAGCTAACTGGTTCTGACAGAATAGCAATGGTCATTTCATACTAATAAAGCCCAGGGTAACAACAACAACAACATCTCCTACAACAATTTGCCCGAATCCAGACAAAAGAGGTAAAGTGAAGGTGCCATTTGATGTGTCTCATACTGTGCCACAGAGGGCATTTGAGAGGATCTCAGTAATGATGGCTTTGGGTTCAAATGTTGATGAGGGGGACAATGAACACACTTCATTAAATTCTGTCAAAGGGCGCAGTGAAATGTGTGCAGGGCTTTGTTTCTGTGCATGTCTCTCCTCATGGAATTCTTGGTTGCCGATGTTGCTACAAGGTCCTTGCTAATGAGTTTTGTCAAAGATAATTACGGGCTCCTTTTGGTGGCCGAAAAGCTTGATGAAAAGCTAGCTTTGTCTGTCTTGTGTGTGGACAGTGCATTTTCATCCCCTTGCACTCTGCGTGACCCGAATAACCTGACCCTCTCCTGGCTGAGGGCCGTTGTCCTGCAACGATGGAGTCCTGCCTAATGTACAAGACATAACAGGTCAACTAACTGTACCTTGAACTCTTTCTGTTACTTCCATACATTGACTTGAGACAAGACACAATGTTTAAATATGGAGTCTGGATGTTCTTTAGCTTCAGCATATAACAAAGTACTTTCATCTTCACTGAAATGCTGACACAGAAACTTTCACCCTGCACACTTGCCAAGGTTCAGATGTTCACATAGGCCTAAACATTCCCTGAGACCTGATTTTTGTCCATTAAAAAAAGCCACTGTAGGTTTAGCTTAAAGCTACACTGTGTAACTTGTAGTTTATCCTTAGCTCAAATCACTTAGTTCTTTCAAAAATATGTGCTCATTAATGTATATTTACTTCTTTCGAGTAATAAAGTATTCTCATAAGTTTATAATATGCCATTGAAAATACATACGGGTGAGGGGTTCGAATGCCGGTCACCATGTTGCCTCTCCATCTTGAAAGTACATTAGCCAAAGAGGGACATACCCGTAAATTCAAGCTTCGCCTTTCATGTTTTAACACTCGATGGCACCGTGTCGAATGTGAAGAGGGGGATTGCCATGTTAATCTTGGACTAAATCGGCCACCGTAGGAGTTGAAACGAAATCGGAATTGAGAAGAACAGAAACTATTATTCACTGGATGGTCATATACCTTTTCACCGCTAGATGGGGGAAAATATCACAGTGTAGCTTTAATGTTTTTCTTTTTTCAAGCTAAGGTAGAAGATATAAGAGGCCTATGAACTTCATACACAGTTCTGTCATCATGGCTGTTAAGCTATTCCTTTCTCTGTTTTCTGTTTAATCTTTCTGTTTAAGCTTTGGGTTTGTCATAAGGCTTACTGTTCAGTTAATATATATCACATCAGATGTAGTCATTCCATTTGAATTTAAAATCTCCTTTATTATGGGCACTACTCTTGTCTTCACACACACACACACACACACACACACACACACACACACACACACACACACACACACACACACACACACACACACACACACACACACACACACACACACACACACACACACACACACACACACACACACACACACACACACACACACACACACACACACACACACACACCACAGTCCCCTTACACTGCCCCTAAACATGCCCATCACAGGAAACATTCTGCATTTTTACTTTCTCCAAAAATTAAAAAAATAAATTCATTCTGTATTATTTATAAGCCTTCTGAAAAGTGGGGACATGGGTAACATATTTATGTTACTTCTTAATTTTGTCATTTTTATTTATTTTATTAATTAATTTATTGTGTTGTTGTTGTTGATTGTTTTAAATCTATAGCACTTTGAGATTTTGTTTAATATAATAGCATTATTATATTTGACCCTCTCCTTGTAACCTGTGTCATACCCATGTCATTATACACATTTGTGTCCTATCTCACAGAAACAAGTGCACGCACACACGCACGCACACGCACGCGCACACACACACTAGACTAAATGTAAGCATGCATTTTCTCCTTTTACTTGCACAAAAACAGATTTGTTTTCCTTAAAAATTAATAAAAACTATGAAATGGAAACTAATATGCAACTATTATGCAAACATGCAATTATTAAATGTTAAATAATACAAATATACTTTATGTATTTAATCTCAAATTATTAGCCAGTGTCTTCTTTGCTGCTGACCTTAGATGATCCAATTCAACCATACCTTAAGCAAAAATTACTTTAGTAAAACATCATATTTGTTTTATTTGTTAGTTTTTTTTTTTACTGTGCCCTTTACTGTACAGATGTGAATATGCATTTCCTTCAGCCTGAGAATTATTCAATTCACTTTTGATGGCTTTTACAAGGGCTTTTACATTTGCCAAAAATATAACTTTTTTTTATTATTGAAAACAAACAAGCAAGCCCAGCCCAGGTGACAAGTTACATAACATAAATTAATTTATATAAAAAGTAACTAAGTAACCCAATTAGATTAATGCAATATTGTAACATATTACTTTTGTGTTACATGACTTTCTCCTAACAGTATATATACACATCTATTTTCAATGTTTGGGGGCGGCCAGAATTTTTTTTTTTTTTTTAAGTCTCACCAAGGCTGCATTTATTTGATCAAAAAGTGAAAATAGTAATACTGTGAAATACTGTAATCTAAAAGAACTCATACAGCGTATTTTAAAATGAAATCTATTTCTGTGACGGCACAGCTAAATTTTCAGCAGTCTTCAGTGTCACATGATCCTTCAGAAATAATTCTTATTTGCTGCTCATGAAACATTATCATCAGTGTTGAAAAGGGTTGTGCTGCTTAATATTTTTGTTGAAATCATTACGTTTGTTTTAAGATTTTTTGTTAACCTGTGAACTGTCCCACTTTTTGAAAATATACATGAAAATGCACTATCCACTATAATTAAATGGTTGCAATTCAAGGATGCTTTGGATTATAAATTTAAAGAGGACAGTCAGCAGATTATTGCTCAAGTGACATCACTTAAAAAAATGTAGTATGAAAAAGTTATGGAAGTTTAAATTTACATTAAATGTACACTAAAAAAAAAAAAAAAATCAGGTCTCCAATTTTTTTTTTCCAGTTGGCCAAATTGGATTTCTGTGAATTGATGCAATTTAATTCACATAAATTCAATTTGGCCAACTAAAAAACGTAGATGTGATCAGTCACTAGAAAATTTTCAATTGGAGGCATGTGTTTTTTTTTTTGTTTTTTTTTTACAGTTTTACAGTGGAATTGCATGTTTTTCCTCTATGTTAAGCTTAAACATTATAATAATTGCTTCATTTTCTGTAAATTGTTGATTGTTCTATTTTCTGATTAGAATCATTGTTTTAAAACATGGCACATACCGGTATGCCTAAAACACCTAGCTATTAAAACCTAGTATGCCTAAAACACCTAGCTAGCTAGTCTAACCAATTTGTGTTCCAAATTTGAAGTTGATATCACAAAAATTGAAGTTCCCATGAGATTTTGTTTAGCCGCTGTACCACAAATAGCCACCAGGTGTCATTGAAATTCCATTGAATGTTTTTATGCAATCTCCTGTAACAAATTTGTATATTTTTGTCAAAATATCACAAAAAAGATACTCAGACCTTTCTGACGATATATGTTTTGTCAAGATTAGAAAAAGGTTTTTATTATAAAGCAGTTAAATACATTTTTTAATATGAAGGGAGGAGTATACTGGGGTAATATAGAGTACCGTTTCCATGGTAACACAAGGTCTAATTTCAAAACGGTTTTGGATGAATCTTGAGTTCGTAAGCTTTCAAATAAGATATAGTTTATCAACATTTGATTGGGATTAAAAATGTATGTATACAGTCTCTGTCTACTGCAGAATATAGTTTGAGGCAGGAGAACTGTAATTGCTAAGAAATGTAGTACTCTCTGCAGTTTCTATGAAATTGTATCACATGCGTATGTATGCCTGTACATAATATGAGATAAGACAGAAAGGAAGCCACTCCCTCTCTTAAACCCCTAGCACTAATTTAGCTGCCAAAAACCTAGGAGAGAGAGTCAAGAATTTATGGATGATATTCACAGAACGTAGATTTTTCTTTCCCCAGTTTTCCCTGGAATATGTTATATGCAGCACGCACATAATTTCCTGAAATAACTAAAACCAAACTTTATTCTAGAAACGAGAAACCTCAAAATCCCACCATTGTAATTAGTTACAGTGTGTTCAAATGATAAACGGCGATGTCTAACAGATAGGAACACTTTAGAGAGAATAGACCAAGGCTCGTTTTAGGCCAAATCAGTGGTAGTTGACAGAAGGTCTAAGCTACACATGTCTTCCCTTCACTCTCCTTGCCAGGGGTCTGCGGCTCTGTAGGAATCTCTTCTGTTACATTAAACGCCACTGAGAAAGGATAGTCAAACGCAAATTATTCTGACAGAGAGGAATCTCTGCACACCTTTACCATCCATCAACTTTTATTATTAGGAGAAGCTGAGAACGAAGGCAAATCTGTTCCATTAAAGAAACTTTTCAGTAATGATATTCAGTCTGTCTCGCTGCAGAAGTAACAGTTCGTGAAGTTATACAACAGTTCTTGACGTCCTCATTTCCATAAAACCTCTGGAAACTTTATCATGAACTCGTGACAATTATTTGCAACTCGCAGCAAGGCAGGCTTCCGAAGGAGGCAGGTGAGAGTGAATGGTTACCATGGTAGCATGGCAGTTATGAACCAGGTATTCCAGAACACGGTGGGGCCGTTGCAACACGCCTACATACTGTTCTAGCTAGGTAAACAGCATATTCCAGCAGCCTTGGGCACTGAATGCAGACCACACATTGTCACAGCTCACTTTTAGACTAGACTATCATAAAAAAAGGCCCATTATGTGCGTGTGGGATTTTTCGCCCAGTTAAAAAGCCCTCTGGGCTGTGGCCAATGACAGAGCATCATAATTATGCATTTTATTGGCCATCTCATTCCAGCTATGACTGATTCGGCTCCCAACCCTAAACGTTTCCATTCGCCCTTTCATGTGGGCGGGCTGACAGCGCCACAGCTTGCCTGTTTCAAAGGTGGGCTGACAAATATTTACGACCTGATGTGAAGTCACATATAATCAGCTCTCATGAGCTGTTTGAGAAGAATCGGTTATTGGAACACACTTATCTTTTACATTATAAATGGTTCTTCATAGAAGCCCCCGAGCCCTTGATGTGGCTGGCCAAAAATAATAAGTGACACATTTCTTTAGCATCATACATAATGAGGGGTTATCAGCAAAGGTTGTTCTCTCTGAGAAAATGGTGGAAATAAATCAGTGGCTCACTCCCTCTACTGGTTCAAGTTAAAACTGCAATCACGGTAACCTCTGTAAACAATCTTCTGCCTTCTACAGGAAGTCATTCCTGATACTGGGGAGCCAAAAATGGCCATTTAGGACCGTAATCCTGGAGGAGAATATTGTGAAAATATGTGCAATGGCAGTAATGACAAGCAAAGCCTGACGTATATACATTTTACATATACAAGGCATCCACAAAAATGGAAATAGCATTAAAAATATATATTTAAAACTTTAAACTATATTTCTAAGACTGACAAACACAAGGCTGAGGGGAAAGCCCATCTTTAAAAAGCTGTTAGATAGCAAAAGCAAGGATGGCAGTGTGAAATTGAGATAATATCATCAGAACCCCATTAATAAAACACTGTTTAAACGCTCTAAAATAAAAGTTAGCGGCCGGATATCAATGTGTCAACTCCATTTCCTGCATTTCATTTGTCTTATTCTCCTTAATTCTAATATCTTCTCATGCAGCAGGTTAGAGATGTAGATTTATGACAGTAATATGTTCCTTCCCAAGCTTTAACTGCCCACGAGGCCTTATGGCAGGGGTGCATTATCCAAAATACATATTCCCCTCTGTATTAGGAGTTATGGGGATAGCAATCCTCAAAATGAGAGCGATAAATCACTATTATGCCATTAACGCGAGCATGGTTCTGTCATTTATTTCGCACTAAGAGTCTGAGAACGGTGGAGTGGGAAGTGTTTAGGAGCAGCACGTATTTGGTGGTCCTGAGATGTAGCCGGTCTCCTCTCTTCTGATGCGTCTCGCATCTGTTATGCATTTCTCTCCGATTCTGCCTCTTTGTGGCCATTCATCGAGTCCCCGCGACAAACTAGGAACGCATTTTCACAATCTCTGTGGTAGGGGATGCTAGCGTAGAACATATTAAATTTGTTACTAATTTTAAAACTTGGCAGAGCAGGCCACGTTTCTGCCACCCGTTTTCTGTAGACATGTCAGTTGAACCCCAACGTGACCCAAACCACAATACAAACAGAGCAAGCGGAACAGCAGCTCCCTTTGTGCCCCACATTGTAAATGTTTATAAAAAAGGGCTTTTTAAAACTAACTGGACATAATGACATTACACTAAACCAGAGCTCTGAAGGGGTGGAGGTGCATTCGCCCTGCTCTCCTCTTGCACCTCAACAGCAGATAAAATTGCACAGCTTAAAAAACAAACAGAAACGGAAGAGTGCGGTCCTGTGGAATGAGTGGTCTAAATCTTAAATCAAATAAGTGGTGGAAATATCCACGCAGTGCTCTTCTGTAAGACTACGTTCAAACACAATAGTTCAAAATTGCCAAATAGGATGTCCGTTTGCATGAAGTTAATAATAATAATAATAATAATATCTTTCTCTCTCTCTCTCTCTCTCTCTCTCTCTCTCTCTCTCTATATATATATATATATATATATATATATATATATATATATATATATATATATATATATATATATATATATATAGTATAATTATTAATATTAAGATCAGTAGTAGTAGTAGTAGTAATTGTATATTTGTATTAGTGATTTTTTAATAATAAATAGATTTATAAATACTTATATAAATTGTAATATATATATATATATATATATATATATATATATATATATATATATATATATATATATATATATATATATATATATATATATATATATATATATTACAATTTATATAAGTATTTATAAATCTATTTATTATTAAAATTATTATATATACATATATATATATGAATGACGCTATATATACTATATATATACACACACACACACACACCTAAATATAGACATAATATTATTATTGGGAGTAATAGTAATAATTGTACTAATTGGCTATTAAGTATATATAATACAGTGATTATTTAATAATAATAATAATAATTACATTTAGAGGTAAGTGACTTCAATTTTTGAGATTTGAAAAGAACAGCAAAGCAATAAAAATAATTTAACTAATATATATCAATTATTCAAATGTATAATATTCATAGACAGAGCAGTCCAGAGCTTTGACTCAACCACACAGCAGTCCTTCATTTACATTCATTCATGAGCTCTACACCATCACACACAGCAACATTTCTAGAGACAAGGTCAGGGACCCTAGAGGGCTGTACTCCTCTGTGTGTTTGTGTATCTGTCTATCTGTGTGTGAATGTGACTGCTTGGCATGGAAACATATTTGATGCTTGCTTTAATTATTTTGCCCCCCGTCCATCCTCAAGTTCATCTAGTGACTAGGCGGCCATGTTGGCTCTACAGCAGGTCTGTGAGTGCAGCTGTCACTAGTGGAACTGCACTGACCTCTAGAGACCGATCTCTCCAGGCACAACATGGAGTTTCACTTACTCTGACAGCTCTGGCAACAGCCCATAAGAGTGACAGAGAGAGAATGTGCAGGTAAACCTGCAGTCCCACACAGACCTGCTAGTCTCATTCATTACACACACAGAGAGAGACAGAGAGAGAGAGAGACAGAGAGAGAGAGAGAGAGAGAGAGAGAGAGAGAGAGAGAGAGAGAGAGAGAGAGAGAGAGAGAGAGAGAGAGAGAAAGAGAGAGAGAGAGGTCTCTCTCATCGTTGGTGTCCTCTATACTACTCTGTAACATACACACACTCATTGTTATCCACAATGTTTTTTTGTGTGTACCACTGTACATATTCATGTATATTTGTGTTCGTTAATTTATATGACAAAATATAATTTTGTTTCCCTGGTAGTACATAAATGAACCTGAAGTTTATTCGTCCTATATGTTTATCCATGTTGGTTTTCTTAAAACATGACACTTATAAAAACTCCCATCCAACTAAAAAAATATGAGTCATGGAGAAACTCTTTCCTCTGAAACAAAATATTTTCATACAAAATATTAATGTCAGAAGGAGCCTGTTAAAATCAACCAAATCCTGTAGTATTCTAGGAGAGAAGCCAAATGATACATACATACATACACACACACACACACGCACGCACACGCACACACACACACACACACACACACACACACACACACACACACACACACACACACACACACACACACATATATCTATAGACATTTTCAGCTTTTTCCAACATATAAACTTTTCTATGCACTGGGAAAAGCTATTAAATTGCACAAAAATGTTAGTTCTGGTTGTTCAAGTATGTTAAATTATTATTTTAAGACAGCCTTTTTCTTGATATATATATAATTGATTATGATGTGCATTATACATACTGAATTCATGGTGTTTTTCATGCTCGTTTGCTTACCAGAACGCCTTCTAAAATCCTGAGTCATGATCTGCAGAGGAACATGTGGCATCTCATTCAAAACTATTCATCATTTCATTTTTTTATAGAGTTTCACACCATTGCTGCTATCATCATCATCAGTCCTTATATGTGATAAAACCTGATGGGAAACATATAAGTGTCTAGAGCCATAAAGGACAAATTTAGCTGGAGCAGTAAAGTCTTACCCCCCAGTGGAAACATAATAAAATACATTTAAATGAATTTACACACTCTGTGCTAAAGTACTGACTTATGCCTGTTTAAACCATATGGAGGGCAAAAAGGACTCAATAATCTATTTCACCAGGCTTGAATGGGAACTTTACATTTTCTTATGATCGGAGATCTCAAGATTAAGAATATAAAAATAGTGCTAAAGTAACAGACAACAGGCAAAATAATATGATAGAATGTGTGTGTGTGTGTAGACACACACACACACACACACACACACACACACACACACACACACACACACACACACACACACACACACACACACACACACACACACACACACACACACACACACTTAGTCTTTGGTACATCCTTATTTAGATGGATAAGAAAGTGTGTGTGTGTGTGTGTGTGTGTGTGTGTGTGTGTGTGTGTGTGTGTGTGTGTGTGTGTGTGTGTGTGTGTGTGTGTTAATGTAGAAATGTAGAGATGCACAGATGCACGGCACCATAAGGCAGTGTACTGATTAGGACCGTGTGTAATGCATGAATCAAAGGGCACGGAAAGGAACCAATCAATCTAACTAATGGGAATCCCTGGTGTGGAGTGTGGGCAGAATTACCCAGCTGTACAATCTCAGCGACCTCCCATCTTAAACACACACATATACATACAGTAATTTCCCAAGCCCTTACCTAAACGCACCCACATAGCCTAAATACACAAGCACAAAAGTTCATTCTTGATGACATAACAAATACTAGCATATGCCTGTATAAACAAACACAAACAAAAATATATAATTACAGAACTTTACAAACACCAGATCACCCAACAACCATGTTTATGAGCAAACTAGCCCCCTACGACACACCGCAAACCACTGCATGGACTAGATTTCTCAGACAATGTTATCTAACCCCAAAAAGAAAATACCTTACACTTGCACAACAGACACGCACATACTCTATTATGTCCAGCAGCATAGCAGGACCTACTGTAACGCATGCAGTGTGTCAAATGTTTCGGAGCATCAGTGTTTCAGCTAAGGTCTCCACATGTGTCTTCCACATTTATCCGCCCTAGAGGACTCTCTCCAAGCGGGGGTCCTTCAAACAGACAGATAAAAAAAGCAGACGCATGTCATTTAGCCACAGAAAGCTGTGGTTCATATGTGTGTGTGCACGAATGAGTCAGCGTGGAGTGAGTGGCGGTTTAGTCTTCATTTTGACGGCAGAAACCAATGCGATTGCAGAGCCCACAGAGTGACATTTGTGTATGGTAGAAGATATAAGCGTAAGATATGTGTATTTATGCGTAAGATATAAGAATATTAGCGAAATACATGCACTGATAAAATTTGCAGACTCTGTGTACTTATGTTTAAAGTTAGTTAATATATAGAGGCAGAGTCAATTGATACTACATAGATACCGTTGTGATCAAAAGTTTACATACCCATTGCAGAGTTAAGAGCCGAGGGGGTAACCGCAATTTGACGATCAAGGTAAATTGTACTTTATTTTTCTTCATAGGAAAAAATTATCTTCTGTTGCTTTGGCAATACTAAATGAGAATTTTTTTTTTCCAAACAAAATAAGAAAAAAAGAAAAAAGAAATCGACATCATTCTGTCCCTTCCTTTCGTTCTGGAGCATCAGTGAATGTTTGGACATGGTTGTTGTGTGATCTGGTGTTTCTAAAGTTCTGTAATTATATATGTTTGGACCTTTTTAATCGTTTGAGCACGAGTTCCTCAGTTGTCTGCAGTGGGAAAAGATGCATCTCAAAATCATAGTCACTGCTGGAAAGGGTTTCAAACATGCAAATGTTTGTAATATATAAAACTGAAGAATTTGCAGGACCTGAAAAGATTTTCCTCAGGACAAACAAGGGACTTAAGAACAATCACACGCAAAAAAAAAAAAGAAAAAGGTACACACAGTATTAAGAATCAAGGGTTTTTAAACTTTTTTATCCTTTTCATAAATTCAGCAATTTTTTATTATTTTATTTTTGTCTTGTTAAAAATATGTAATATTTTTTAATCTAAAATATCTTATTCAGGACAGTACTACATAATAAAAAATAGCGCATTATGTATGATACTTCTTATTTTGTCAATTAACATATATGCAGATTCTGCAAGGCGCAAACTTTTGAGCACAACTAGATAAAAAAGAAAATGGCTTATACTGCTGTAAATTAAAAACAATACATAAAAAATACATAATAAATTGCCTTTTGAGAACAGTTAAAGTAAAGCAAAATGAAAGTAAAGTAAAGTGATGGATAGCTTGATAGATGGATAGAATACATTTATTATATAACTAATACATACATATATTTCTATTAAGTGAATAACATTATTTAAAACACACACACACAAACCATGACTTGATTTAAACCAAGACAAAACCTTTGACCTCAAGTTGGAGGATAATGTCTAAGCCAAGGGGAATGCATTCGTGATATCCAGCATGAATCAGAGCCTATGCCATCGTTTTGGACGTTAGTTTAAGATTGCTCGGTTGCATAGAGCTCCCTTTAGTGCTGAGCGGACTTTCATAAAATTGATTTTCTGAGTACACCCTTTTAGCGGCTATAAGCTTGAAATATGAACCCTTCATTGCTGAGAGCATTTCTTCTCAATTTTTACCCCCTCTCTCTCCCTTTCTCCCTCTCCCTCTCTCTCTCCTTTATTTCTTTTTCTCTTTTTATTTTTTATTTTTTCACCTCACTCCATAACTAATGATCTGGGGAGGCAGTGTGTTTGAAATTCTCCACAGTAACCATTTTCATAATTAAACATTTCTAATTCTGGAGCTTTGGTTGGCTCTGAGCAAACAGGCGGCGGCAGCGAAGTGGGAAACGTTCGACGCCTTTCATTAGAGCTCTTTTTAAATCAGTGCTCTGGTTAATGCATGCGCTAATGAAGCAAGAGGACATTTAGCATCCCTGCTCATTAGGAGCTAAACTGCGGCCATTTGTTTGTACAGCAGAGGGAGAAGGTTATCAAAGCGTACGGTCAATCACATTTAATAATGGGGAGGTATTACTCTTTAATGCGTTATTTAAAATTATCCGAAATGTAATTCATCTGGAAACGAGCGTCCTTTGAGGATGCTGCTTGATAAAGTAAACACTTTTTTTGGCCTAGTAAAAATGAGGGTTTTATGCTTGGCACAATTTACAAAGCACCGTTGAGCACGAAGGTGGGGTTGTTCAACGCGATTTTGACAAATACATCCAAACAATTGACAGCTTTCCTTTCAGCCTGAGAAAGTGGATGATATATTATAACACGGCTCTTTTAAATCACACAGTTCAGTGGCTTGACACTAGATGTCAATTAATCACTGCTGACAGCCAGCCTCTATACAGCATTCCAGCTGAAAAATTATACATATAAATGATGATAAACATCAACATATTTGTTACGTGTCAGAAAATGAGGCCGCACAGCACTGAGCGCTTTAGGTACCATCAGTATCAGCACCGTTTACATTATTAACAGGACTGGAAATAATAATTGGCCGTATATTTCTCGTCTCCTGCCAGAGGTGCTTGACATTCAGCGAAGGTTTGTAATGTAAATGACAAAAAATGGTATTTATTCCATATCTTAAAAGTCAATGAAGTGATGGAGGAGAAAAAATAAGCCAGCTACAGGTGGGGGTCAATTATCATTTGAATAATCGAGGCAGCAGCGTGGCAGACCCGAGCCTCTCTGAAGTGTGACACGTTTTTATCTTCATGCATTTCAATGAAGTCAGACCTGTACATAAAAGGTTATCACCTAGGAAACATATTTGCCTAAGCACAAGTTAAACAGGCGGGTGAGATCAGCATAGATATTCAATTTAGCCAGCCAACCTTGAACTATAAATATTTCAATAAAACCCAATGAGAGCGTTTTTACTCTCTCTCTCTCTCTCTATCCCCCTTTCCTCCTCCCTTCTTTGATCCAATTCCATTTCAGCTGTGGGAGATAGGGAAGGAGGAAAGGGAGAGGGGGATGGTATTTATAAGAGGAAAGGAGAAAAGAGAAGAGGAGCAAAGGAAAGAAAAGGAAAGGAAGGGGGTGAAAAAAAAGTCGGTGTACTGTAGTTTAGCTAAATGTGCTGTTAGATGCATCTGGCCCCTGAAGCCTTGGGGGAGAAAGAAGAATCAAGGGAGGGAGACAGACTGACAGCGGAAATATAAAAGAAAGAATGAGAAACAGGGACATGAATTTAACAAGTGTGCTGCGGGCAATGGTGGGCCCTACATTCAGAAGATATTAAATAATCTATTATTTGTTGGTTTCTCTCTCTATCTGTCTTCATGTTGATCATAATGTCACTAGCATGATTCACCAAACCTTCCAGACTCTGTTTCACTGTTATTCTCAAGCTATGTTGAGGTCCAAGTTTAAATAAAGATTCAATTTGAGCAAAATTGTTCATAATTTGACACAATAAATATTTTTTATTCTTTCTGATGAAAACTCCAAAAAAACATTTAAAAAAAAGATGTACATAAAACTAAAATAATATTTTATTTTATAATCATAACTACTGCTTTGTAGTGCAAAGAGTTTACTGCACTTATTTACCTATAGTTGCTAATAAATCATAAATCTCACAGGTGAACAGCAAATAGCTTAAAATACATCCAAAAAAAAAAAAAAAAAAAAAAAATGAATACATATTTCTGTCTTGTTTTAAAATTATAGTCCAAAGTAGTGTTTGGCTAATGATGGCTGATTTAAAGGCAATACAGTTTAATAATGAAATGTACACAAACTTGCTGACATTAAAACTTATTTTTAAATTAAATTATATAAATTAAATTAAATTAAATTAAATTAAATTAAATTAAATTAAAAAAAAATAAAAAAAAATAAAATAATAAAATAAAATAAAATAAAATAAAATAAAATAAAATAAAATAAAATAAAATAAAATAAAATAAAATAAAATAAAATAAAATAAAATAAAATAAAATAAAATAAAATAAAATAAAATAAAATTAAATTAAATTAAATTAAATTAAATTAAATTAAATTAAATTAAATTAAATTAAATTAAATTAAATTAAATTAAATTAAATTAAAATAAAATAAAATAAAATAAAATAAAATAAAATAAAATAAAATAAAATAAAATAAAATAAAATAAAATAAAATAAAATAAAATAAAATAAAATAAAATAAAATAAAATAAAATAAAATAAAATAAAATAAAATAAAATAAAATAAAATAATAAAATAAAATAAAATAAAATAAATAAAATAAAATAAAATAAAATAAAATAAAATAAAATAAAATAAAATAAAATAAAATAAAATAAAATAAAATAAAATAAAATAAAATAAAATAAAATAAAATAAAATAAAATAAAATAAAATAAAATAAAATAAAATTAAATTAAATTAAATTAAATTAAATTAAATTAAATTAAATTAAATTAAATTAAATTAAATTAAATTAAATTAAATTAAATTAAATTAAATTAAATTAAATTAAATTAAATTAAATTAAATTAAATTAAATTAAATTAAATTAAATAAAATAAAATAAAATAAAATAAAATAAAATAAAATAAAATAAAATAAAATAAAATAAAATAAAATAAAATAAAATAAAATAAAATAAAATTAAATTAAATTAAATTAAATTAAATTAAATTAAATTAAATTAAATTAAATTAAAGTTGCTGGCAGAATATGGAGCTGGCAAGTGTTGATGATGGGGAGATGAAAACTGTTTTTGGATATAGTGGATATAATAGAGGCCAATAATCCAATATAAGGCTAGGCTAATTTATAAGTCTATCAAAAGCAATTCTCTATGCTTAAAGTTGGCATGAAACAGTTGTGACAGTCTTTTCTTCCCCATTTTGACGTATACCCCAGTGCCCAGTGAAAAGGCTTCTCGAACAAGACAAAATGTTGTACAGGACCTAAAGGTTTACACGTACCATTTACACGTACATGGTTATTTTGGAAAACTGAGACATTTCCCTTCGTTTGCACCCTTTGTTTACACGCAAACGGAGAATTTGTCTCTGAAAACAAGTCTTTCTAAAAAAAACTCCGGCCAGAGTGGAGATTTTGAAAACCTTTGTTTGCATGTCTGTATGTAAACTGAGACAAACGGGTGTTTAGGCAGCCAACGTCGCAGTATGCGGCAGAGCTCACACCTTCGTTAAAAGTGTGTCCTATGTTTACATGTGATAATGGAAACGGTCAGAGTAGCGGTCGCATTTATGTTGGTGCAAACTTTTCTCATGTGTTTGCATTTGCAAATACAGCTGCTAGTTATTTCGAGGAGCAGAGACGAATGAGTGCTTGGAGGTCAGCAATTTTGCAACAACTTCTCCCTCCAACACAAAGGCTGCGTCCGAAACCTGGAAAATGCTGCCTTCAGAGGACACATTTGAATCCATAAAGGCATCAAGCCACGTCCGAATCTAATGTTTGCTTCACTTCCTGTCTCCTGAGATACCTTCATTTGATCGATTTTTGAAGGCACCATACATGTATTCTTTGCTGCCTTTGATATCCCACAATCCTGTGCTTTCCATTCAGTGACAGTTGAGCTGGGTAAAAAATATGGCGTCCGAAAGTTGCGTTCGCTGGTCAGTTTATGTGTAAATGTATGTTTTTTTTACCATTAATTTCTACTTTTTCTACGAGAAATTACTAATGTAGTAATTAAATGTGTGTTTAGTTCTCACCAAAGCTCTTTCTATTTTACTGTAGATCATTAAACTGTTACACTGCCTTAGCATACTGTCTAAAATCTGTTTTGTGAGGTGCCTTCATGCACAAAATGCTGCCTTAGTTACAAGTCATTGTCTGATAAGGCAGCAAGGCAATGAGTCAGCTGCCTAGGTTTTTCAGACGCAGCTGAAGAACCAGTCCACGTCACCGCCAGCACCGCCAGGATTCTGACTGGCTTACGTGGGCTTGAGCTTCTCGTTACTCCGCCACCTACAGGTTTGGCATGCGCTTGACAGCATATATACACAGGTACTGATGTTATTTTTGAAACCGGAGAAGCTGAAATGTCCATTTATGAAAATAGCCACCCCCGTGTAAACATAGCCAAAGACCCCCTGTGGTGAAAATCAAGTTTTTAATATTGTTTATATGCCTATGTGATGGTGTTTTTAATACGTTTTAAGAGAAACCATGTGCAAATTCATAAGTCAACATCATTGCGGAGTATTTTCTCCTTAAAACTGCCATGAACCAAAGACAGCCTCAAAAACGTGGTTTAAAATAGCCAGAGTTTCTTACATCACATACTACCTTGTAACCAATCATGTCAACATGTGGCCGGGCTTTAGCATATCATTAACTATAATTGCTCTAAAGCAGTGGAGCCTCAAGAAAAAACAGGTTATCCTGGTATATTTTTCTGTTGATATGAAAAATCAGGTACCTTCAGCAATATATCAGGTGAAGTATGTATATGAGGTATATTACAATGTGATGAACTGCACTTCTTGTTCAAAGCATTTTAAGCAGACAGATTTAGAGAAGGCAGCTGTCTAACACGGAGGTGACAAATGGGAACATTGTTTGTGTAACATTAGAAACACATTATTAGCAGTTTGATAACGTAGTCAAGACAAAGGCTAACCATATTAATTACCATTGTGTGTCCAACTTGAGAAAACATTACCAATCTGATGCATTGACTTGTAGTCAATTCTTCGGTATAGTTTCTGGATCAAACATATACAGCTGAATTAAAGCAGTATTTCCACTTGCCATTGTGCAGTGAGTGGAAGCGGGGCACATGTTCAAATTTATGGTTCCGCATATACTAAATGAAGCAAGAGTTTAGAGCTATTTTAAGGCATGAATCATTTTTATTAAAAAGAAAAAAAACTTTTAAATATGTCATTTTCGTGAAGAAAGATTCATTTTAAGGGATATAATTATTGACTATTGGTTATTGTCCTATCCTCGTGCCGAAAAAACACATCTGAAAAGAAATTGATTAAGGATTATGTGACCACTTAAATAAAAATAAAGATATGCACGGATAAATAATTTATAATAAATACTTTAATATTCCATAAAAATTATTTAGATTTAAAAAAAAAAAAAAAAAAAAATCACAATTTAGCATTCACTAAACATTTCTTATCATTCTGTATTTTATTTTATACAACCAGTGCACATCCCCTATATACATTTACACCATATAAATATATATTGTTAGTGTATTATTTTCATAGATGCAAAAATTATTTTTTGGAGGTTTTGTCAGATTTTGCTAATTTATGGGGATCATTTTACAATTTTGTCCCCAAAGTATAGCCAAGTAAACCTATAAACACTCTCTCAATGCACCCACATCATACAGACTCTCTCTTTCTCGCCTCCGTTCTATGCCACACCAACTGACAAGCTGCTTAACTGACTCTCAGTGCATTATGAAGAGAAGAAAGAGCCCCCTCCTCTGCAGGACTAAGCCACCCATAGAGACCCCGATCAGTGCCGTGTTGTGACAGAGGACCTGTCAGTGGGGCCAGGCTACAGTATCACTGGGCTGATTTAGCACAGTCCAGACAGGGTGACAGAAGGTGAAAGCTCCAGCTATTTGTCACTGCTGTGCCCGTGTCAAAGTGTCAGGTGCGGGGACAGAGGGGGAGTGCAGCTGGGCTGATAGTGGAAGAGACAGGCCCGTATGGTCCGAGACCCAGCAGCCTGTCAAGCAGGAGTCAAAGTCTGGTGTCTTCTGGGGAGCTAAACCCCTCCTATAATGCTTTCTTGCTTTCTTCCTTTCTTTCTAGCAGACTGATCTTTTTTTTTCCCTTCACTGCCCGTTTCTCACTATGCCTTCCTACATTTTCTCAGCATCTCTCCGGAGGAAATCAGCTTTTTTTTCCCTTCTACTCACTGTCTCTCAACACATCATCAAAAACATGCCCGCTTAAAACCTTGCTCTATTTCCCAGGCCACAGATCAGAAGTGCAGGTTAGGACAGCTATACAGATGCAAGAGCTTGCGAAAATGTCAGAACACAGATAAAGCCTCCATATCCTGCGTTTAGAGACCAATGGAACAACACGGCGCTACAAAATATTTTTCACATTTTAAGCTACTTTGTCTTTGGGAAAAACAACTCTAGTTTAAATAAGAAAAACAAGCGGACTAAAAGTGTAATATTGTGATTACACCACAACAAAGTATCCACAAAGTACTTTAGCCAAATAGTCACAGTAAAAAATACATTTATCCTCAAGACTTGAAATCCATGGAGATTAAGTGCAAAAATAACAACAGCAGTAAATCAAATCAAGCAGCATATGAGGACTAAAACAACATTAAATGTGTTCATAAGACACACAGTAATTCATTTCTTTATTCTTTCTTAAGCCTCTTTAGTTGGATATTTATTGGGGGGGGGGGGGGCTGTTTATAGTTGGGTCAAACAGGCTCTCGGGCTTAATAGGGGATTACGGCTCTCTCCCACAAAAGAACACTAACTGACTTTAGCACAAGTGTAACTGCCATTTCTTCCACTGGATATCCAGATTCATCTGAACGAGTGTGATGACGTGATAAAGGATTAGAGGATGAGAGGAGTTGGGAGGAGGGAGGAGGTGCATCCTGACAGTGATGCGCTCGGTTGTTTGTCCCCTCTACACTTCTTCTCTTCCTTCTCATTCTTTGCTTTTTTTTTTTTTTTTTGTCTGGTTTTGTTGGCTTGTCTTAATGCCAGTCCCCCCCCTCCCCAAGTCCATCTGGTACCTTTGCTAGCCCTCAAAACAGCCCACTGGACTAATTACGAAGATGCACACACACACACACACACACACACACACACACACACACACACACACACACACACACACACACACACACACACACACACACACACACACACACACACACACACACACACACACACACACACACACACACACACACACACACACACACACACACACACACACACACACACACACACACGTCCTTTTGGAAAAAGAAAATGTTGCATTAGCCAGCGATACATTTATAAGTTAACAAAAAAGCCACATGTCAGCAGTCATTCAGAAGTTTTGGCGTGTTGTTTAAGAAATGTCACAAGTTGAGAAGGGCCCACAGGTCACACAGCTAAATAAGTAAGACAAATCATACTGCCAGAAAAGTGTGTGTATATCTGAACGTTTCATTGAAGAAAGGCAATAGAAAAACACTTTAAGCTGAATAACAGTGAGTGTGAGGTACGCTACATTCACAATTGTGTACACTGCTGTAAAAATGTTTCCAAATAAAGTCTCTTATGCTTACGTCTGCATTTATTTGATCAAACATACAGGGAAAGGGTATTATAAAGTATTAAAAATCATTACCATTTAAAATAAATGTTTTCATTTTTAATGTTTTGAGGTGTAATTTATTCCGGAGATGGCAAAGCTGAATTTTCATCATCATTACTCTAGTCTTCAGTGTCACATGATCCTTCAGAAAACATTCTAATATGCTGCTCAACGAGAACATTTCTTAGTTAAAAAGAGTAGTGCTGTGGGTTTTTTTTGTTTGTTTGTTTGTTTAGGATTCTTTGATGAAATGAATAACATTTATTTAAAAAAAGAAATAGTTTGTAGCATTATAAATGTCTTCACTGTAACTTTTGAGCAATAAAAAGTATAATATATATATTTTTTTAATCTTCTGCACAATATTTAGACTTTGTTGCCAATCAAATATTTTCTAATCTAATATCCAAACGTGTTTCACATCAATGAGTTTTCAAATCTCACTTCATTTAGTTTGTTTCAAAACTTTTTCCATAGCTTTTTCACCAGCACGAACGACTTTATTTCAAACCAGCACATCTAAAAATTCATTTCTCATACATTTCACAAGTCTTCCAACTTTTCCTCACCTGAAAGTTTAACATGGTCCATAATAAATGCTTACCCTATTTTAACTTCTCAAGAACAACAAAGCACATCCAAAAGCTCGTCATCCCGAGATAAGGACAAAGGAAATAAAAAGATTGATGGTGAGAAAACTTAAACAGTGAGAGAGAAGTGCAGAGAAGAGGGATCTGCAGGAAACCATTCAAGATACATATCATAGTTGCCAGTGCATTAAGTAAAATGTGTTCAGAAATGTAGGTTTAGCCCCTCTCCAGTTAGTCTTCTGGAAGCCTCATTTTTTATTGTAATGGACGTGATACCTAATATACTTAACTGATGGTTGGCTGTCGATGAACGTCTGTTGGGCTACTTTTTGCAAAGTTTAAATCATCTTACCTGTGCATTCCAACGCAAAATATCTTCATCACAAAATGAACGGCTTGGAATTAAAAATGTATCAACAATGTAGCTATTCAAAATTGTAAATCAAGCGCTGCTTTGTTTACGGTTTGTATACCTGCAATCGTAGTTTCAGTTTCTCTTATGAATGATGATAGACTATTGAGACCACAGACTAGAAGAAAGTGAAGGCGCATTGCCCATGTTTTTTGCATAGAAGCAAGTGAAATCGCCAGTGTTCAAATATGGCGCTGACATCTTGGGTCTCGAGTCTGCGTAGTAGCAGCTTGGAGTCCGATTCTGCACAGTAGTGAGCACAAGTTGAGTTGAAGACTATTTGAAGTATATTTTGATTGTTTAGTTTGTCTGTGTCCCATAGGCTTTATGACCTATACTGCTTTGAGTCACCTGGGGCCGATCGAGACGCATCAGCTTCAGCTTTCAGGACTCGTGTGGCAGGCTTGATTGAGACCTGCTGATATAGAGAGTTATTTTATTACACGCAGTTGCAGAACGCATGTTCTGATTGACAGTCGGCTGCAGACTTTTGGCCCAGACTTAATGGATGCAAGGCAACAACACAGTCGGCTTTCATCACTGCTAGTTTTTGGACATTGGCTTGAAGTGCCATGTACTTAAAAGATTGCACTCTCAGAATTAATTGCATACTCACTCAAAAAAATTACTCAGGCCCTTCATAGAATTGACACGTTTAAATTCTTTCCACTTTACTTAAAAATATCTAACTTTGTCTCAACTTAATTTAATTGTGTTCAATCAATCTAATATATTTAAAACTGAAGTTTACTTAATTCATTTATGTTAAAACAAGATGAAATATTTGTGCTGACATAGCTAACTGGGCAGTGGATCTTTAGTTCCCAGCATGCTTTGCAAAGGACTGCGTTAGGAGAGTAAATTTAGAAATTAAAGTGTTATTTTATGCGTTTTTCACAAAAAGGGAAAGATGTGGTCAGTTTATGTTAGTGTTTAATGTTCTGTTATGTTAGACATTGGAGAGTTTCTGTAATTTTTTTTTTTTTTTTGGTTACCATTATGCAGAAGAGTGGAGCCTGTGTTTAGGCTGTGGGCACTTATACACAAATTCACTGGATGGAATTCCTGCTCTCAGCTAAATTTATGTTTGACTAATGAGTTATTTTTGCATTTTATTTCTAAAAAATATATACTTGCCATTTAAACGTTTTAAAGGTAAATTAAATTGATAAATGTGTTCACCTTGCATAATAAACTTTTATAAATTTAACATAACAGTATTAGGTACAATCTAAAAAATGCTGGGTTGAAAATGACAAACCAAATGACAGTAATTGGGCTGTTTGAACCCAGTGAATGGACCCATACAAACAACCCGATTTCTGGGTTTGTCCATTTTCAACCCAACTTGGGTTGTTTTTAACCCAGCATTTTTTATTGTGTAAACTGTAAATATAAATATTATGTAACAGACTAATTCAAATGGTTTGTATTTACTCAAAGAAATTTTGTCAGCTTTACTTGAATTTATTTTGTTCATATAACTAAATTGTTCTTTATACAAAATTGCTCAATATAGTTGTGTGCAACCACTTGACGCATCTTTTTTTAAGTAAATTCAACAAGTAATTTGTTCACCTAAACATTAAAATGGTAAATTCTAAATTACAACCTCATGTCGACTCTGTCCGCCAGGCGGTGGATCAGTCGGTCTGATGTCAATAAAACGTTTGTATAAAAAAAAAAGGGGAAAAAAGTTTGTTTTAGGAATGCTTTAATGAAGTTTAGTACAGGGCTTGAAATTTGACAGAAAGAAACAATGACCGTGATAACAGGAAATGAGACCTCTGGTTTGTAGACAACCTACATGAACCACTGAGCCACTGCTGCCCACATGAGACCTCTATGTAAAGTTTCTGTTCCTCAGTTGAAAAACATAGAAAGCCCTGGGAAGCCCTTTTCAATGTGCATCTCTTCAGAGACAAAAACACATTTTAATGGTCAACAGCTGATTATGAAGAGACCGCCGTTTGATCCTACCCGGTGGAACAAACAGATAGATTTGGGCTGAGGCCTGAACAAGCCAGGACACAGACTGCATGTTTGTGAGTCCTGGCATTCCATCATGGAACATGGAAGAAACATCCACTTGCGGATCCAAAAACCAGGAGGCCATATTCGAATAGGATTGTTGCCACGGGAACAGCCGGTTCTGTTCACACACACACACTCGTTTGACACACTTTTAATGGGGCCACCTCAAGAACACTTTCCTCAGTATTCAACAAACATCCTGCCAGCATTTTGCTTAGTGTCAAAGGGGAACAGAGGGTCTTAACAGGCAGCACAACAGGGTGCCAGGCAACTGAGCCTGGCATGGGATCAATATTCTCTTTCATTTTCCCTGTCAGAGTGCATTTGTGCACTCTGCATAAATACTTATATACGCTTTCTGCATCACTGTATGCTGGTGTCATGTAAGTTCCTAGAATAGGAAGAGAAAAACGAGTAGGAAAGAATGGACAAACCTGGAACATAAAAGCTGCCACAGACTAGGCATGCATTGAGAAAATGATAATGTACAGTAAAGAACGATGAAAATTAATTTTAAGATTTGTTAGATTATATTTAATAGTGTTATTAGTGTTGTTAATGATTCTCTAGGTAATCTAAAAGGTCATCTAAATGTTAAAATTAGCATGCACATAAAAAATAACATTGACAGATAAGGAACTCTAATATTGGCCAAGAACCAATATAGCAGCATGCATCTCCGTATTAATAGTATAACTATAGCTAAGTTCTCTATGTCATACTAATTTGTGAAAAACACCTGTATGATAATTATAATAATGTGACCCCTGCTGGCAAAATTGGTCGCAATGAGCAAGTTTTCTGAGGGTTCCGAAAAATCACCAAGCGACCATGCCTTAAAATCCCTGGTAATAACACCCAAATTTGGCACACATCAAGTCAAAACCAAATATCTATAGGAAAAATATATAATCCACTTTTTGTCCATACCACAATTGTTTGATTAGCATTAAATTAAAAACAGAAAGCTTAGATATTACTGTAAATTCTAAAATAATGTTACACTTATGTCCATCAGCGTGTGTAAGATCGTTTTTCATGGACAAAGAAAAGGTACTCCTCCCAGAAAACGTATAAATAAAATTGTTATTTTGGATCGCTAGACACAGTTCATGTAGACCGCATGTAGACGGCATGATAGTTGGCTTAATTAACTTATTTTTGTGAAAACCTCAAAATCGACCAAAATCAAAAAAAATTGCTTTTGTCTTGAAATTTAGCTTGAAATTATACAGTGTGCGCATTCCAACTCTTTTTACCAGCCCCATTTACTATGGTGTCTGTCTATATTTATTCTACACTTTTCCCCCAGTTACATTACACTGGATAAAATAGTTTACCAATTGACAAAAAAATACTTTAGATATATACTTAGTTTTCTCTTTCATGCTATTTGAGATTTAATAATTGTATTTCTTGCTTTGCTTTCTTTTTGCTTAAAATTATACAAACAATATCACAGTGGGAACCCAGTGGTGAACAAAGAAGAAAGGGGGCACTCAGAGACAAACATATTTTAGTTTTCCTTCAGTGTAATGCGTCAAAAACATACACACACTAGGAAACAAGACAGGATGATTCTGCCTCAGGCCAAACAAACTTTTGCTTGTTCTTTGCAGGGATAATCAGAGATAAACAAGCCACTCTTTTTCATGGCTTCTGAAGCTACTGCCTCTCTATACACAAAAATAACACAATGGATAGTGTTGTGTACTTTTGTTTTCAATTAAACTTTTAAAAGTACTCAAAAGCCTGCTAAAAGTGTATGTAGTGTTTTTTCTGCATAACATGCACTATGCACTTCTTTCTGAAAACCTCACTTTCCTCCTTCTCCCTTTCGTTCTTCTCTATCCACACGTCAGGTCATGCATAGACATCTGACCTGTATCCTGAACAAAGTGGGTAATTGGAGAGAGAGAGAGAGAGAAAGAAAATCAAAGTGAGAGCGCAATAGAAACTCAAGGAGATCGAATGTTCATTTATTGCAGGTTGGAGCCTCACCCTGGGTGTGAATGAAAGGCTGTTCTGTCCTGGACTAGCCATCCACTACGACCAAACTCCACGCACAGGCAATGCTCCACTAAAGAGGGGCTTCACACAGTCACCAAATCTCCTCAAGCACACACACATACACTTAGTGAAAGTATATCTACTCTATATACACAAACTGAATCACTGAAGCTTCTAAGACACACTTACACTTACAGACGGAATCTCTAGTTTCCACACACACACACCTGTCTTTATCAACACTGGATTCCATCAAACAGACTGATCTCAACACACTCGGACGGAGATGCATACAATGCATTTAATACAGTCTTTCTACAGATTCGACCCTAACTCACTCGAAGAAACAAGTTTTGCTATAAGGCTGCAAGAAAGAGGCACCAAGATACAGAATGACACAATAATAACAATAACATTTTCTTACAATCCAAAGCCTTCCTTTTTTAAGGGAAAAATATGCAACCCAAAACTCCATGGCTATTGGGCTGTGCCAGTTTCAAGTTGTCTTATTTATTTATTTCAATACTGCAAAATGCCAAGACAAATTGTATTTACATGTTACGGTGGAACAGTAGCTAGTGCCAGAAAAGCGTCATTAGCAGAAAACGGGATGTGGGAGCAGTGCTTCTTGAAAAGCTCACCTCAGCTGCATTTTTAAATAAGGTCCTTCATGAAACCATCGTCATGGGTGGGCCGAGAGCCTGAGGTGCTTGGCCATGAGACAGCTGATCACTAGAGTGGGTGTAAAGCAAGCCCAGGGAGGCCACTCAAATAACTGCTTTGTTGCCGAATAAAAGTCATTTGTAACTGGGCTTTCAAAGGGCCATTTGTCAACATGTTTACAGCCACAATTCCCGACAAACACTAAAGAGAGGCGGGTGTGCTGGAAGAAGAGAAAGGGACTTAAAATGGGGAGGAAAGGATAGTAAATAAGGGACAATGATTCTGATGAAATGTTTACGAACAATTAAGAGGTTATTTAACAAAGGGCTTCTGGTACTTGAGGCCTGAGCGAATATAATCTTCATACATCTGCATAAATGTATAACGTGTGTGTGTGTGTGTGTGTGTGTGGCCAAGATGGACTATTGAGCCCAATTGAAATTCTCCAAGCAGATTCTTAATGACACATTTGTCTCATTGTTCAGTCAGCACACCCTCAGATCCTCTAGAAAATGTCTTCATAATTGTATTTATGTAAACAGAAGTCTGTCCTGACTCATTCCCTATTCTGCCCATATAACTCAGAGCCAAACCCTGGTCGTTTTCATTTAGTTTTAAATTACATTACTTCACTCCTTATTTTATTTGCTCAGCAAACACATAAATCTGAACTAACTAACCTACAAACTCTGCCTGTGAGGTTATATTTTCTTTTCTCATGTCTATCCAAAGTATTCTTCTTGGATAAACAACATATCAGGGTGTAATAATAACAGCAGCTCGAGGGACCTCATTTCTTATAATATCAAAATAACCAAGTTTCTTAAAAAATGCTGCGTCTGGAATCTAATGATTGGCAGCTTAAAACACAAGGTCAGTTGTTAAAATGAAATTCAGCAAATCTTAAAAGAGGCCAAAACAACAGAGAATCTTAAGCTGGTCTTGGCCTTGATCTAGTCTACTGTGACCATTGACCATTTTGTCTGTAATTAGAAATAATTAAAGCAGGGATTAGAAATATCTTAAGCACAAAGATGCCCCGATCAAGATAAATCCCTTTTAACAGCTGCTATGGAGTATGTCAGATGATATTCATGAACATAAATTCAAGAAAAAGTTCTTAATTAAGCAGCAAGTCCTTTACTGCAGCCTTTACATGGCTCGAGGGATAAATTGATTTATTTCGTTGGGCTCACACTCATGAAGTAGTAAAACTTATTTACTTCGACATTTAGTACAGACATTCTTCACTCCAACTAGATGTATGACAGACAAAGTCTGACTAATGCTTATCTTGGGCAGGGTTATTAACATGGAGTATATGTTGTTTTATGTATAAATGCCTTATAAATCTATAAGTGTGAAGGGGGGGGGGGGGGAGAGTGCATCATGCTGTGTAATTATTAATTTTTTAGACTAATAATTAGTCTCATGTTATGGCCAATAAAAATAAAATGGTACAATCTATCATTTTAAATACTGAAGTGAATTTAGGAATCACGTTATAATATGAACTTTGAATGAATGAAATCTAATTCTTTGTCAGACGATAGCAAAAGTAAAATAAAAATAAGAGAAATTAATGTAAATTAACTGCTTAGAAATTGGTCTCGGAATAAAACGGCAGATCATCACAGTTGAAAAGTTTGGATTTCATATGAAAACGTGCTCAGGTAACCCCACCTGCCTGACACAATGCTAATAGTTTAACTTTCGCCCTCTTCATTCTGGCTAACTTGTTCCCTGTCTTGCCTCCAAAAGCTAAGCAAATGCAAAACGCAAACATACACACATGCAAATGCACACATGTACACACTGATTTGACTGACTGCAGTCAGAGAGCATGTGAAAGGTGTCCTGTGATAGCACTGAACTCCCTCCTCCAGGCAAACAAGGACAAAGCTCTGCTAAACGCGACACTTCTCTTGGTGAATGGTTGCTGAAAGACAAGACAGTGCAGTAGACAAAATGATTCCTCAGAGGAGGAAGAAAGGGAGTTTTCTCTGCGAGAGACGAGAGGAACATGTCTCTTGATGTCTCTCAGTGCTCAGGTTTCCCATGCACACAGAGGTGGAGACGCTGAATGACAGCAAATTAAATTATTATTTCACCCCAAAATGAAAGCTCTGTTATCATTTACTCACCTTTCTTTCTACAGTGAAAGGGTACAAATGGTATGTTTTTAATGAATACTATCATGCCGTCTTTGAAATAAGGGCAAGCACCAAACACACATACTTATAAATGGAAATCATAAGGTGGTCTACATGAATTGTTTATTTTTTTTTTCTGAAAGTGTCACTTAAAATGTAAGTCTAAAAGTACACTTAATTAATTTAGTTTTAAATGCACTTAAATACTTAAATCTTGACATGTTCATCAGATAAAGCTATTGTATTGCTTCAGAAGAGTTGTCATATGACCAGTTTCACCATATGTATGGTGTTTCAAACTGTTGGGGTGTAATGGAACACTCACTTAAAGGATTATTAGGAACGCCATACTAATAGCGTGTTTGACCCCCTTTCGCCTTCAGAACTCCCTTCATTCTACGTGGCATTGATTCAACAAGCTGCTGAAAGCATTCTTTAGAAATGTTGGCCCATACTGATAGGATAACATCTAGCAGTTGATGGAGATTTGTGGGATGCACAAGGGCGTAGATTACGCGGGGGACGTGTCCCCCTCACTTTTAATAAAATGTATTTTCGTCCCCCGCACTTTTACTGGGTCTCACCGATCCTAGTCGACCCACTCCGAGCGGGATCCGAACCGGCGTTACCTGCGCGAGGGCGGGCAAAGTAACAGGGACGCTAAAAACAGTTATATCCAGTCACGCTGGAGCTGCAGCTGAAGGAAAACAATCGTTAT
The DNA here is from genome assembly GCF_024679245.1 of Pseudorasbora parva. NCBI lineage: Eukaryota > Metazoa > Chordata > Actinopteri > Cypriniformes > Gobionidae > Pseudorasbora > Pseudorasbora parva. The sequence goes on from NC_090172.1 coordinate 38,929,161, forward strand.
GAGTGATGAAACGTGACGACGACAATCAAGACGATTGCGACAATATATGCTTTATGTGTGCTTTTTAAGCCATCTCAATGTAGGCTATTTATTGACAATAAAGTAGGCTATCATATGAATAATGCAGCATTTAATGTTTAGTATCTTCTGCGCACCAAGGCTGCATTTATGTAATCAAAAATATTTAAAACAGTAATATTTTGAAATATTATTACAAATTAAAACAGCTTTTTTCCTATGTGAATATATAGTAATTTATTCCTGTGATCAAAGCTGAATTTATCATCATTACTCCATTCTTCAGTGTCACAGGATCCTTCACTAATCATTCTCAGATGAGGATTTCATAATCAAGAAACATTTATGATTATTATCTGTGTTGAAAACAGTTGTGCTGCTTAAAAATGTTGTCGAAACCATGAAAACCTACATGTTATTTTTCAGTATTCTTTAATGAATAGAAAGTTCAATGGATAGCATTTATTTGAATTCATTAAATAAATTATTATCTTTTGTAATATTAAAAATATCACTTGTGATCAATTTAATGCATGTCTGATCAACAAAAGTATTAATTTTTCTCTTTTTTAATTTTGCCACAAATGTTTAGATGGTTTCCACAAAAATTAAGCATCACCATGAGCAGCACAACTGATAATAATCATAAATGTGTGTTGAAGATCAGATCCTCATATGAGAATGATTAGTGAAGGATCATGTGACTCTGAAGACTGGAGTAATAATGATGAATTCAGCTTTGATCACAGGAATAAATCACACTTTACTATATAGTCACATAGAGAACAGCATGGTTTACATCAGAATATATATATATATATTTTATATTGCATAAAATCTATGGAGTCTTAATGCAGAAGTGTTTGTAGTATATAAACCAATCATAAAATTGGCACAAAAAATAGGAGAATAATATTATAGATATTAATTAGTGGTTATTGTTCAGCAGTGTATTTGATATCTTGCCCAATTAAAAGCAAGAGATGCGATAAATTATATTGGTCCAAAAAAAAAAAAAATTCTGTCCCCCTCACTTCTGAAAAGATGGCTACGCCCCTGGGGATGCACATCCAGGGCACAAAGCTCCCGTTCCACCACATCCCAAAGATGATCTGGTGACTGTGGGGGGCATTTTAGTACAGTGAACACATAGTCATGTTCAAGAACCCAATTTGAAATGATTCGAGCTTTGTGACATGGTGCATTATCCTGCTGGAAGTAGCCATCAGAGGATGGGTACATGGTGGTCATAAAGGGATGGACATGGTCAGAAACAATGCTCAGGTAGGCTGTGGCATTTAAACGATGCCCACTTGGCACTAAGATACCTAAAGTGTGCCAAGAAAACACCCCCCACACCATTACACCACCAGCAACAGCCTTCACAGTGGTAACAAGGCATGATGGATCCATGTTCTCATGTTCTCTGTTTACACCAAATTCTGACTCTACCATCTGAATGTCATCAGAAATTGAAGAATCATCAGACCAGGCAACATTTTTCCAGTCTTCAACTGTCTAATTTTGGTGAGTTTGTAGAAATTGTAGCATCTTTTTCCTATTTGTAGTGTAGATAATTGGTACCCGGCAGGGTATTCTGCTGTTGTAGCCCCTCCGCCTCAAGGTTGTGTGTGTTGTGGCTTCACAAACGCTTTGCTGCATACCTCGGTTGTAACGAGTGGTTATTTCAGTCAAAGTTGCTCTTCTATCAGCTTGAATCAGTCGGCCCATTCTCCTCTGACCTCTAGCATCAATAAGGCATTTTCGCCTACAGGGCTACCGCATACTGGATGTTTTTCCCTTTTCACATCATTGTTTGTAAACCCTAGAAATGGTTGTGCGTGAAAATCCCAGTAACTGAGCAGATTATGACATACTCAGGCCGGCCCGTCTGGCACCAACAACCATGCCACGCTCAAAATAGCTTAAATCACCTTTCTTTACCATTCTGACATTCAGTTTGAAGTTCAGGAGATTGTTTTGACCAGGACCACACCCCAAAATGCATTGAAGCAGCTGCCATGTGATCGGTCGATTCGATTATTGCATTAATGAGAAATTGAACAGGTATTCCTAATAATCCTTTAGGTGAGTGTATTGGTACCGGTACAGGGCTTTCAGTTAGGTCTACGTGTGTACCGAACGGTTAACCAAATACAATCTTTTAACAATTAACAGTCGGCTTGTTTTAAACGCGGAACACGCTTCCATCCGAGTTCCCACGCTAATATATGAAGTATTCAGTCCATGTTATCATGAAATTCAAACGATAAATGCCGTTTTGGCGCTCTTTAATGTGTCACTGGTCGCATCGTTCAAGGGGCGGCACAGCACGAGTAAACGCGATCATCTCGTCCTAAAGAATAAACATTCATAAACAATACATGAGGATATATTACCACTTACTAAAAGGTATCAGATGTCATGTAATCGCTCAATCAGTGTTTCAACTGCGGAAAGAGAATACAACAGCTTGTAAACAATGTCATGTAGAATCACATTTACCTCAGAAGTCATTCAGTGTCTTAGTTCACAAGTGAAATTAACTCTTTCACTTAAAATATGACCTATATGAGCCTATTTATTCATTATATTCTACTGAACCTGTTTGTATTGTCTTGTATTGCCTGATTGTCTTGATTATTTAATGTATGTTGAAATAAATATGTAATGAAAATGACAGCCACTGTGTATAAATGATTATAACGAATTAAAAAAATATATAAAATTAGGTTTAGAAGTTAATGCAAAAAAAAAAAATGCATAATGTGAAGCTTATGAGTGTTAAGATAAAAATAAATAGAAACTGAATTTAGGTCAGTAGTTTGGGCTCTGGTGTTAACATTTAATATTATAGAAATTAGCAAATAAGGGTTCCCTGTATAGGTTAAAGCATTATCTTAAATTAATGAAATAATAACAAAGTTTTTTTTTTAAAGGACAGACAATTTTTTCCCCCTGTAAGCCAGTATTGAATAAAAATAAATAAAAAGCAATTTTGTGAAACTGCTGTACCGAACCTGTACCAAACTGTGACTTCAAAACCGAGGTGCATACCGAACCGTCAGTGTACTGTTACACCCTACTAACGGTCATTTTGAAGTTTAATAGTCCCAGTCTATTGAAAAAATTGGAAATTGGAAATATTCTTCAAAAAAATTTAAATAAAAACTTTTGTGCTCTACAAAAGAAATAATTAATACATGTTTGGAATGACAATTTTCTTTTTTGTGTGAACAGTAATAGCTGTACACTTGGAGAAGAGATTATAGTTGGCGTTTTATTAAGTTTAGGATTATGTTTAAGGGTTTCTGATTATATTCTGTTTGATGTGTTTATATTTGATGTGTTTGATGATGTGTTTTTCTTTAACAAGTTTGCTGAAATTTTAATTGTACAGCACTTTGGTGCAACTCCGGTGCTTTTAAATGTGCTATAGAAATACATTCTGACTTGACTTCAACATCCCAGGTTGGGTTATAGTTTTGTTAAACATTATAGCGACAAACTTCGGTGGATCTTGAATGATTGTTAAGGCCTAGGCATTTCTATGGAACTGTCTGTCCTTCACCACACAGCATCTCAGCTGCTCTTTTACACGCTGACCCTAAAATAGCAGTCATCTCCCACAATCTGCTGAGATGAAGTGAAAGTGGCAAAGTTAAAGAAGAGGATGAAGAAAAGGAAAAGACACTCGCAAAAGGATTAACAGTCCTGTCAAGGATTTGAAACTTTCCGTCTGGAGACACCAGACTGAAGCACCGTGTGTGTGTGTGTGTGTGTGTGGTGGGGGTCACAGGAGGCCACTGGGAGAAAATCAGGGGTTCTCCCCTGGGTTTAGTGATCTGGTGCCCCCCTTCTCTTTTAATCAAAGTCACACAAACCCACAATCAGGACAGATTACATAAAGGGGAAGAGCTTGGTATTATTGTGTGGTTAATATTCCTGATTAGTTTCAATAAGGATATGTTTCTATCTATCCTTCTCGCTCAGATTTTCTCCATTTGTTTAGAAATACCTGCCCTTACAGTGACCACAGTGATAGGGGACATAACCCAACAGGCATAAATTAACAGACCTGTGCATTTGGGGGGGGGGGGGGCATTGTGGGGACCAGCCAGCGGCCCTCACAATGTAAATGGATTTATGAACATACTAAATTATGTTTTTTGAAAATGTAAAAATGAAGCATGTTTCCTGTGATGGGTAGGTTTAGAGGCAGGGGTAGTGTAGGGAGATAGACTGTACAGTTTGTAGAGTGTAAAATCCATTACGCCTATGGAAAGTCCCCACAATTCACGAAACGTGTGTGTGTGTGTTGTGATAAACAAAGTTGCAATTGTAATATAAACTCATTGTGAAATATAAAGTTGCATTTTGAGTTAGAATAAATAATAATAATAAAAAAATAGATAAAATATTGAATGAATAAATAAATGGCTAAATTAAGTTGCAGATGTACATTCCAATTATTTTTCCTGAGATTGAATCGTGCTTCAATGCAAAGCCGCTAAAAGATAATGCGTGCAAATCTGAGAGCAGGAATACACATTGTCCAATATAATTAAGATAACAGGAAAGAAAAATCAGCAGACATCAAAGAGGCCTGCAGGCAATGCATAGTCGTTAATTTCGTATAGTGAGAAAAAGGGCGAAGAGAGGGAGAGAGAAAGCGACTCAATCACTTCAAAGCCGGCGGAGGCTTTAAAAGGTCGGTTTGTTTTGACGTGGATCTGCAGAGGTGAATGAGAATCAAGCGGTGAAGGCAAGACCACTGCAGACGTCAGACTCATTCTTAACCCACCTTCACTGCGCTCTCTCCCTCTAACCCACACATACACAAAACCAAAAAAGACAAGAGAATTCAATAATGCCTTGGAGAAAGAGGATAATCTGACAAGAAACACAAAGAGAGAGAAAGAGAAAGTGAGAAATCTCCTATGTTCTCAAACTTGAATATTAACAGTGTTCTTTGAGAAAATGGCAAGCAATTAACCCACATAGTCCAATTCCAGGGATTTCTGTGGATATGACACATTTTTGGCAGGAGAAAAAGACTGATTCAAGGCGGTGTTTGTATACCAACAGGCTACTCCATTCAATAGAGTAATGATTATAGTTCCCTTTTTGAACGAAACAACCTATTTCTGTCAGTCTGAGGCTAAAGTAGGCTAAATCTCCAGAGAAGAGGACAGCTGTGCAGTGCTAGCAGGGTTAGTATAGCACTGCTGGAGCCGCTCACTCCTGAGGAACAATACTGCTGTACTAAGGGAACAAAAGCGAGACGGTCTCTGTGTGAATTTTAATTAGGCCATGGGTGAGGCAGTACAATACGGAGGTCTTTCCCCATTTTGGATGTGTTTGTGTGTCACTCCTCCCATCTCAGTGCTTTGCATAAAAACAAAAACAGAAAGAGAAGAGAGGAGAGAAGATCTCTCTCAAGACATCAGAGCTAAGATGCTGTTGTGCACTTTTATAGACAGCTCCTCATTTCCTGAACCTGGACAGATCTGGGATCTACACAAAAAGTTATTTAATGATACTAATGAATTTACAGTGCTTCCACGTCAATATGACAGAGATGAACAGTCCATCACACACTTTAGAGCACACCTTAGTATTCACATACAGGTTGAGTGGCGTCCAACAGCACAGGGGTGTGTTTCTCGTACAACGGCGTAAATCTGATTAACTACCATAGTACATTGCATCGTTGAAGAAATCAACTAGCTAGTCAAGACTTTCCCGAAACCGTATTGTAGCAAATCTGTTGTTCAACGCTGTTGGTTAATGATGTCACGGTGGTGGAGTATTAACTGCTTTTAATTAATTATTTTGAGACCGAATTCATGCTAGATTTTTTGCTATAAATTATGGACAGGGCATCTGAGGACTAATGCTTTGCGATGCTGTTTGCGAACGTTCATTGGAACAATGGTTTCGGCAAACTAACTGCATGGTATGCTGCCAACTATGCTGATAACAACGGAACATGCGACCATAGTTGGCTAGTGATGCTTTTGGGAAACACCCCCCAGATAAATACAATAGAGATGCAAAGAAGCAAATAAAATAAACAGTGCATTCCAGGTTTTTAAGGTATCGAACAGTAAGTCATTTTCAGGCAACTGAATAAACAGTCAAAATTGAAAACAATTCACTGTCATTAGGCTTATGCTGCTGTCACTTTAAGACAATGCACGGATAGAGATAGTGCACAACTAGTAGGTTACAAACATAGTGCAAACATAGATAGTGCAAACATAGTAGGTTACATTCACTTAAGACATAGCCTACTATGTTTGCTAGGATACTGGGCAAGACGGCATGCTGACAATTTTCGAATTTGTTCGTTCAAGTGCAAGGCTTGAAAAGAGAACTCAAATGTTTTGCTTATTATTTACACACAAAAAATCTTTTTTAGGCATGTGCGAGTTCTCTTTCACGTCTTGCAAACAAAAATTTAAATTGGCAAGGCTTAAGTGATCAGCACCCGGGTGATGATGGCATAAATGACGGTACCCGCATAGAACAAAGTTTAGGGGAAGCCAGAATGCGTATCCATCGACAGAAACATACATTAGCCTAACTCTGTCTGTCTCTTTTATTTATTTTTAACAATCCATATTATAGATGCATATGCTGGTCAGATTTAAGATTAACTGTGGTGTAAGTATGTGCTGAACCATGTGTGGAGAACGGTACATTAGTTTTTGTTTTTTTACTGAGAACTGTTACACCCCTACACTGTAAAAAATAAAAAATAAATGTTTTCTTTAGACTGTTTTAATTCAATTGTATTAAAGCTGAAACTTAAAAAAAGCTTTAAAAAGAATAAATCTCTTAATTTCCCCTACCCACAAAAAATCATTATAAAAAATGGTATGGTGATACAATATAACCTGCTGACTGTACATTATCCCTTTATAGTCTTCATGTTTCATGCACACTCCACCATCAAACGTAAGCCAACAAGCTTTGGGAAAACTTCTTGATATGGATGTTGGAAATAATACCCTTGTCATTGGTGGGATCATGTATTGTACCAAAACTAACATACACAATTTTATATATATATATATATATATATATATATATATATATATATATATATATATATATATATATATATATATATATATATATATATATATATATATATATAATAAAAAATGCTATAGTAAAAACCTGTTAATGGTTCGTTACCTTGCAAATGTAAAAGGTAAATTGTAAATGGCTTAAAATCATCTGTAAATGGTTTTAAATCTTTAATTCATCATGTGGTTTTCTATTGTACCCCCTGTATAATACTGGTGGTTATAATTACATTTTAAGGTAAAGCGCAGATTACGGTTCTTTAAGCTTGATATATTAACATAATATCAATGAATGACACATATATGGTTATAAGTTGTTAAATACACAGGCGTCAGTATGCCATTCAGTAATATCTAAAACATTGTTGCCACATTTTCTTCTGGCAATAGCCGCCAGCTTTTTATTATAAATTTAACAGGAATTTTTTACAGTGCTACTACAGTGAGTAAAACTACCAGAAACACATATAACAGCCTACATGCCTGAAACAAATGAATATGCAGCCTGTTAACACTCCCAACTCTAAAAAACAGTCACACACACTTCTAAATTTCACCAGTCACATCAATGAAGTTTTTACAGATGTCAGAATGGCAAGAGACAAATGTGCTTCAAACAAAACCACAAACAAATATGATCTCAACATCTAAATGGAGGAACTGCTCCAAACATCACACTTTCAATTCTCTGTCTTCATTTGCCCAAGAGCAATGGCTTGACATTAACAGAAGAATCTCGCAGCTTTTCATTACCAAAGAGAGTAGAAAGAGTTTGTGATCTTGGCGTGATATTGTTGTATAAGGGGATTTCGCTCCACCCTCCCCTGGCACACAGACAGATTACACAGTGATTATACGCAACTCAATATTGCATGACAACCTCCAGCGCGTGAGGGGTTTACCATCATGTTTCATTCATTTGGCTTGAATGAAGCCTCATTTGAAGCATCGGAAAGCTTAAGATTTATGAGAAATTCATAACGGAACAGATGTCCTCTCGAATTTGCCTCTCCAGAAGGAAAAATCCAGAAAATAAGCCTTGATTGCCTCAAAAACTTAAACATGTTTAGGTCTTAACCTCAGAGGGCTTAGAGGTTATTTAGTTGCACTAAGAAGCAAAGCACCATGGGGAATATCCAAATGACAGATTTATATCAATGCCCTTATTCTGCCCTGCCTCAGTACCTTAATCTGACCTTTAATAGTGATTGTGTGTGTGTGTGTGTGTGTGTGTGTGTGTGTGTGTGTGTGTGTGTGTGTGTGTGTGTGTGTGTGTGTGTGTGTGTGTGTGTGTGTGTGTGTTATGAAGAATGAGTATCAATTAGTCAGTGTATGTTCCTCCTCTACTCTCTTTCAACAAATGTTTTCTGTGTTGACTCTCTGCAAGTTTCAAACTTGCTTGTGCTGAGGGCCAAAACCGAAAATTCGTTCTTTTTATAGCAGAATGTGCGTACTGAGTGTTTGATACTATGACATCAGACAGGATGAAACCGAAAACTAAAGACTGCTTTTCCCCTCTCTTTCTTTATAACACACATCTACACAAGGTGTCATCTATCTCTCTCTAATGATTATAGTGAAAGCGAGATTCACTTTGAAAGAGTCAATCCCTCTGGTTGGATTTTGTTTCAGCTAAAATCCTTCTGTCCCCTTTTCTTTTCTTCTTGCTGGTAAAGTTTGACTGGCATTTTAATTACCTGCACTGTCAGAAAAGAAGGTGCGATGCTGTCACTGGGGAGGTACATTGCTGTCACTTTCGCACTAAGGTACAAAACCGGAAAGGTACTATGTACCTTTAAGATACTAATTCGCACTTTTGTACTGATATGTATCTTTTAAGGTACTAATATGTACCATTTATTACAAAGATGTACCTTTTCACTTTTGTACCATAGGATACCGCCCCAGTGACAGCACTTTACCTTTTTTTCCTGAGATGGTTATGCTCATCAATCATCTCTCAGCAACCCAATTGCGACGACATCATTGACAAATCCCCAAGTATGAAATTTTCACTTCAAGCTTCGAAAAGTCCTGCATCAAAAGATGATATGGTCAGCTCGAACACAAAAGGAACGGATTTGCTCGAAAAATAGATAAGAAACATCAATTTAACATGAAGAATGGTCAGTGACAAGTGTGACCACCCATACTGTACCTTCAGTTTAAAGCCCAACACGTAAACAAAGAAGAAATGTGCGCGCACATATGCCTGCTTATATATGTGTTTGGAGAACAGCGGAAGCTAGATTAGGAATTTGAAGGGCATATTTTGTGCTGAAAAAATGACTAATACTTTAAATAAAGGCAGGCAGTGGAAGGGAACAGAATGTAATAAGCAGTAGAGATAGATTTATGCCTATTCCAAGAAAGGCTGAAGGCTCTTATTGAGCACATTAAAAGCCCTTTTAGCCTATATCTAATATGCAGTCTCTCCATAATTAATTTAATCCAATAAAGAAAATGATTTAATATTTTCTGCTGCTTTCCATGAAGTGAACTATGAATCCAATTTCAAGTCTTCTGATTGAGGATTCTCTGTATTGCAGCTAGCACGCCGACCTCATTCTGGACGTCTTTGTTAACACTGACTGTGGAAAGAAACACATCTTTCTCTGACTATTAAACAGCTAGCGCGCGCCTAAGCTCCGGAAAGGAGTAGAATGAAAATAGAAAAACAATAAAAGAAAATGTGAGTTATTAAATCACATACTAAGGTAATGTATGATCTCCGCTTGTCTGGTTGGTTCCTGCCTGAGTATCTTTGTTTAGCCAGTGTGCGGCTCGACTCCAGTAATTGAAAAACCAATTCAGTCTTTTATTTATTTATTTCTCTATTTTCTAATGAAAGCCAAAGTCTGCTTGAATAGTGGGTGGATAAATGAATAAATGAAAGATGATGAGGAGAACCACATTAATCTTTGTAAAATTACAAAGAAAAATTAACTATTTATCTACGCAACACCATCTCAGGTCCCGCATCCCATTTGCACCCAGTTTTCAGAGAGAAAAAAGAAAGCGCTATCTTAAATGATATCTCCTTTGTGGCCTTTAATAGTTTGTAATTCACATTGATCTCACAATCTTTCCACCTCCTTCTCTCTCTCGCTCTCTCGCCCTCTCTCACTCACTGGTTCTTTCACTCGTGGTGAAACACTTGAATGAACCCATTAGCCTGGCCGGCTCTAGCACTGAAAGGAGCCGGGTTGGATTTAACGGAGCATTGTGCGCTTTCGGCCTTTAATCGACTCTCTCCCAATACGGCAGCTGTTTTCACCGTGTCAAATTCATAATTACATCTTCACAACAAGTGCTGCACATTCTCTTGCACTCATTCATCTGAGCTCTGAGCATTACATCCAGCAGAGGTCCGAAAACGTTAATTAAATCAATCTTTAAAATAACTTGTAAATGGTTATTCTATTATATCGCTCGGCCATTTGCTAAACGAGGCAGCAGTCGAAGGTACAGCGATGCATAGTGATGAAGGTATGTGTGCGTTTCCCTTTAAGGGTGTTGATTTCCTAATAAATAGAAGTGGAGGCAGGGTCAGGAGCCGGGGCAGGGTGTGTCAGCTTGTGTTAGGCCCGAAGGGTGAGGTGAGAGGAAAGGAGACTACAGGCCTTGGCCCTGAGCCAGGGTTAACTGTACCTCTCCATTCTCTTCAGACCAAAAGTCATTCATCTCTCCCTCTCTCTGCTGACACCCTGTTTATTCCCTCATTCATTTGTCATCTCCCCAATCAGCTGGATGAATAGAGGCACTGCCTCGCTGATATATGGTCTTTCTAATTAAGACCAAAAGAAAAGATCTGACTCAACTTCTCTTGTTTTTCCTCTGTCTCTTCTTTTCTAAATCACCATGAGCAAGTGTTTTTTTTTTTTTTTCTGACCAGGGAAACATCCTTTTCAGGCGGCATTAGAGCTGTAGGTCAATTACAAAGAGAAAGAGAGAAAGAGAGAGAGAGAGAACGAGAGCAGTCTGGCATTCAGGATGCTTTTGTTTGCTTATTTGCGGTGTTTAAAACAAAGACGGCATGGCGTTGAGAATCTCATCAGCAGGAAACCCCCTTAGAGACAAGCAGCATATTCAAAGGCATGCAAATGACAGCGCTCAGAGCGGGGGCTGGGTTCATTTTGGAACTGCTTAATTACCTCATTTCTAAAATAACTTATGCCTTGTTTACGAATACAGTGTATGTAGGTAATGGCTATGGATTTTTTTTTTTTTTGCATTTCACATTGTTACACTTTACAGACAACACCCACTTCTGCCCTGGCGCTGACACCAAAAAAAAAAAAAAAACACAATTTGGAAGAATTAACAACGAGCTGGTGAGCGAAAACCATCATAGATAAAAATGAAATATTATTGTATTCGGGTAAGGGAATGGAACGTTTTTGAGCACTGACTGATGGAGAACTTACTGCAATTAAACTTACAGTAATGATTCTTTTGTGAATAATATTTGTCTAGATCATTCCCATGACATACAATAATTCTGCTCATATTAAATCTGCTAGTAAATGACAATTCTAAAATTATTTACTCACCCTCATGTCATTCCAAAACCTTCTGTAAAATACAAACTAAAACCAACACTAGACCCCACTGACTGCTATTGCGCAGACAATGATAAAAAAAGCTTTTTCTATTATTATTTGTATTTTAATGACATGAATGACATGAGCAGAAGCAAATGATAACAGAATTTTAGATTTTAGAAGATTACAGACCTAAAGTAATAGGCAAATGTATAATATTAAACAGTGTTACACTCCAGTGCTTTTTAAAAATGCGTGAGATTCTATATACATAGAGAGAGAGAGGAGAGAGAGAAGAGAGAAGAGAGAGCGAGAGAGAGAGCGAGAGAGAGAGAGAGAGAGAGAGAGAGAGAGAGAGCAAGAGAGAGGTGAAAAGTGAGAAGACACCTTTGAAAAGAATCAATTACAGTAAAACGCATCAGAATCACTCGTGCATTTAATACATCTCATATCTGAGCGTTTCAGCCCGTTCCCTCACGCCTGCTGCATCAGCCAGGCCCATCTGCGCTGCTTTGCAAAGTAGCAATATTTTAAACTAATATCAATGCATTATGAGCCAACAAATCCTTTAAACAGCACATTAGGATGAATTGTTGCAAGGCTGCGATATCAAATAACAGGTATCAGCAGCACAGAAAGCCCCTCATTTCTCATCTCTGCAGAACACAATAGCACATTTGGCAAGGTGAGTCAAAAAGAGAGAGTGAGAGGGGCAAAATTCTGGCAGTGAAAGTAAAGTGATCCTTGTTTTTGCATTAGCTAAACCGACAGCACTTGTAAATGAGTCACATGGGTGAGGATTATCTTTCAGTGTCAGGATAAGTTTACAAAATATGTTGTGCTATCTGCTGTTTACAATGCGTTTGATAAAATGAAAAAAATTTGACTACCAATCGCTGACATCTGTGGAATTTTCCTCAATATCCTAAAAATAGTGTCTGCCACGCAGTCCACGGTGACCCCAATCGGCTGAAAAGACATGTTATTTAAACTAACATCCCTAATCCAATGTCAAAAAGAAATGACACATTCAAATAATAAAAAAATAAAACCCGCAGCTGCGGACTAAATCTTCCATTCCATGTCATCTTTTAGTGGACAAGTCATGTTTATTACTGACTAACAAGGAGGAGGACAGGGATCAGAACCGTGACCTGAGAACAGAACGACTGTTTTCATGCTGTATTCACACTGTAGACATGCTGTAAGCCTGTAGGTTCCCTCACCAAAGGCCTACAGGAACACTTGTTTGTTCTTACCCACGTCCCTGGCGACATACAAATATTTATCCAGATATACATTTCAGACACTTGCTAAGAGACAATGTAGACACATGTACGACAGACATGCAAAAAAAAAAAAAAGGAAAATGTGATATAATAGCATTCCCTCTAACCAAGTAGGGGAAGATGGAGTGCACACGACATGAGATGTACAATTGCAGTAGAGAAAAGGGACTGCCTAGCGTCCGAGCCGGCCCACGCTGCCTCAAAATTAAACTACCTGGTCATTCGTTACCTGCCTGCAGCTGTCAAAGCAAACAATGAATGTACAGCGGAGAATTGATGACTATTTGGAATGCATATGGGCAAAAAGGCTTCAATTTAGTGCTGTGGTCTACGCAGATGAAATGACAGTTGTGATTGATTTGACACGGCAGTCCAGATTTATCTTGCAAATGGAGTAATGGCTGTTGAACGGTAAGGGTGGCGATCTGGCGCTGAGCTGATAGCACACAGAAAGAACAGAAGAGCTGAGTCCCAGCGGCTCTGAGGCACATCATGAGGAATCTTCGCTAAGTGTCGTTGAACAGATTGTCTTGGTCAAGGTTATGATGCACTCATAAGTCTTAAGGAGTGTGTGTGTGGCACTTGGCTGCCTCCCCCTCCACATACCCAACCGCCAGACGACCCTCCTTACAAGGTGACCTGAAGAAGGGGATAGAAAGTAAAAGACTAATCAGCATTTTCCATGGGAGGCGTTGAAATTGGGACGGAGAAAATTAAGTGGATGCACAGAAGTGTGGCTCAAAACAGTGAGAGATTTAAAAAAAAAAAAAACTCATCCAATATAAACAAAAACACAAATGCGAACCAAACCAACCGTATTCCATTCACTGTTCACTGAACTAACTCTATAGTGCTGAGGATTGTGACATGGGATGCTTTTTTTTTTTGATCGAAGAATTAACACAAACACACACTTTCAGACAAAAGCATCACATGCAAATGTACAGCATGTCGTCTCAAAAGAATGAGTTTCCATCACACCCATCGCCCCCTAGTTCCGCTTAGTGAGTTGAACAGGCTTCTCTCAATACATTTATAATTGAGGGAGTGTTTCTTCACGAAACAGCACACAAAAAAAATCTTCTGTTCACTGCATTTTAGCCTTCATCCATGTTTTATTGAATAACAGGGGGTGGGGCAAAAATGGCAACACAAAAGAAAAGAAAAAAAAAACAGAGGATGGCAATCCACGAGTGCAGCCATTGATAATGTTTTGTTTATATCTTCAGCTCCTTGAGAATAATCTCAGGTGTCTGAAGCGAGAGTGAGTTTCACTGGTATCTGTCATTCGGGTGTCAATCCAACTGACACATTTTACACTCTGCTGGCACACAGGACTCACCTGCTGACACACACACACACATACACATACAAAACAGCACCAAGTGATTGGGAGCATTTACACAAGAGCATGCTGGATCCATAAAAAGAAGATAAAAGAAAATAAAAAAAATACAGAAAATGAAATACTATTTTTGTTTTGTTTGTTTTGATTTTTTTGGTTACTGTATTGAACTATCATGGTATAAATTATGGATTTCTTAATGATAATGCATTGTTCATTTTAAAATAAATTTTTAAAAAAAAGATGATCTGTAACAATCTGCTTCCAACATGTAATGCAAAATAATTTGAAAAAAGCTTTCAGCATGTTACACCAGATGATACAACAAGTTGCTTTTATTAATTAATCATTGAACCATTTATTCAATTTATTTATTCAAAAAGTGAATCATTTAAAAACAAAACAACTGCAATGTAAAATCGAATAGTGAAATTAATTAAATTAAATGAGATTGTTTCACTCAGATAATAATGAAGGTTTGCTGTACTTAAAGTTGCATGAAATCAAAATTTGCTTGTAGTAAAATAAACTTAATATGATTGATTTGCAGTAGAGTTCCAATTCTCAGCATGCATTGCATCAGACTGTATAAAGAAAATACATGTTGAAATTAAGTGTTTGTTAAATTGTGTTTTTGCACAAGACTATAGGGAGACATAAGTTAGTGTTTAATGCGGTTGGGATTTACAGGGGTTCTGGTATGTAAGTTTTGTAGGGTTACCATTGTGGTGAAGAGTCTCTTTGATAGTGATAATTAAAACTTAAATGATTTGAGGAAAACGATTGCCTTAAGTAGTTTAATAGATATATAGTTGTTAAGACTTGGTTAAATTTGTTACCTGAATTCAAACTGAATGAGTGGAATAACCTTAAAATCTTTAAATTGAGTTTACCTTAATGATTGACTAAATCAGCACTAAAATATAAATGAATTTAACATTTTATACAAGTTTACAATACTTATACTTACTGGTTTTAAAACTTAAATGGTTTAAAGAAATCGGTTTCCTAAAAATGGTTCGAGGTACCGTAACTTATTGGGTTTTACAGTGTGACTTTCTTTATCATCGAACCATTTAACCAATTTACCTGAAAGCACTGAATCATTCAGGAATGACAGAACCATCAATATTGTGTTTAAAATGGAAATTACTCAAAATTAACTTATTGCTTTATAGAAGACTTCAATTTAACAAGAACACATTGTGCTGTTGCAATTACATTTGTGCTATTGTTCTGAATATCCGACCCAATCGGATGAGAAAGTAACTACAATATTTCAAGAGCTGGCCTATGAACGTGATTCAACACTAACGATTTTTAGAAAAAAGTAAACATGAAGGTCCAACCCTAAAACTAATCATCATTGGGGCATAAGCAGATCGTACAAAAATGTAAGAATGAGATTATACAAATTTGTATGAATTTTAAGCATTTTCACAAGCTTTGAGAAACAAATAATCCACTAAGAATGTGACTCAGACAGGTTAGTATAACACGTTAACATATTAACATGCATGATATGTCATGATAATCATAAGGATGATTAAAGGAAATGTTCTCAAACAGACTCAAAGCTCTAAAGCAGGCTGTGTCGTTATAGATTAACCATTGATATATGAGGCCCTGCATGTTGCCTGCTTCCGTCTACCTGTCTACAGAAGCCTTTAATGCATAATATTCAGCCTCTCAATGAGGTGTGCAGGCTTGTCTCTCTCTGTCACATGAAACGGGCACACGGCTTAACCAGGCCAACTTAAACCAGCTTTACTCCTCCTTAGATTTCATATGCAGGTACTCATCATGCCAAGTGCTTTCAGTTTCCTCCTCGTCTTTCTCTCCTCTATACCTCCACACTTTCATTTGGTCTGTTAATGAGAAATATGCCATCGGAGGCCTCTCGTGAGCACGAGTGTACCTTAAAGCTCCACAGCGACCTCCTTCTCGGCTGGATTTTTGAGCGCGACAGGAGATCTACCTCTGCGTGAATCCTGTAGAGTACACTTAATTCCCCACAGAACACGGCGAGCAGGGGCGCTTCGTCAGGGGAACAGAAAGGCATTTGAGAGCAGATTAAGAATATGAACAGCAATATTCCCGTCGCGGCATCTGCATGCACCCAGGATTACAGGGTTCCGAGGAGATTACTGGCAGGGGAAGAGAGGTTACAGGTTCTGAAAACTTTTCATTCTCACCTAGGGTATGGAGATCAACCCACGCACACAGACATCCACGAGTTTCATTTTTATATTCATTTGGGTTTAATATCATTTCTTGAGTTTGTGCACGCATTTGTCATGCCACATTCACAGTATGATTTAGACCCCATCCACAATACATTATTCCTTTGCATTGTGGCCTCCCACCCACATTTAAACAGCGTAAAAAAAGCAAGGACTTTTTAAACACTGATTTAGTGACCCTTGTGAACAAGTGAAAGGGTTTTAGAATATGGTGACATCATGAAACCAATTTGCACAGATTGTTTTTTGACATACTAGGACACAACAATGCAGAATTCTGGTGTGGAATGTCAGCATTATGTGGAGGGCAAATTAATCAACGGAGTGTCTATTCACACTAAGTGCAAATAGTGTGCCTTGTTGGGTTCCGCCTAACAACGCCTGGCTACACCAAACAAGATTTTAAAAAAACACACCCATAATTCAACATCCTCAGTGGCGCAATCAGTAAAGCGTATGGCTAATGGATCATTGTTTTGTCACGATCAACATGGCTTCGAATCTGCCTTTTGCAGAGCTTGCTCTTCTCTCTTTTCTCATCACAAATCACATCGGAAAGGCATTTATTTTCACAAAAAAAGGGTTAGGGATAGGTGTAGGGAGGGCTTTTAGTGTCCCTTAAGGCGGCATCCATTTAATAGTTTAAATAAAAATAATAATTCACACGGTGTTATTATTGCATCCTGTTAATGTACAACAATAGCCTAGAAATCTAGAAGCACCCTATAGCGGCAGCAAATCTAATCTGCCGCGAGCGTCGTCTAGCAACTCTCAATACCTTCTGAGCTATAAAAACCAAACTCTGGTCAGGCCAATCACATCGTGTAAAGAGTCGGTGGGCGGAGCTTAACATAATGACGCTGAGTTGCACTCGCTTCTAGTAAACACAGAACCTGGCAAACAGCGGTCTTTCGAATCAGCTTTGACCATGACTCTGGAAGACTTTGAGTTAAGATGTGTTCTGACTGAGTTTTGCCGACCAGATACGAAATATGAAAGAAAAGAAAAAAAGAAAAAAAAAATCTGTATTTTAGACATTATCGAATAAGTTGAAATCTTTTGAGATTAAAGTCGAAATATTTCTACAATAAGGTCAAAATATATTTCAAGAATAAAGTCGAAAAATTTCAAAAATATTCAAAATGTCAAAATTAGAAACGCAGCCTCATTGACCCAAGTTACAGCCCTGCACCTGCCGCCAGTGTATTTGAACAGGGGGCCAAAAACTTTCATCATCCATCACACTTCTCTACGTTGTGTTTTTCTTGAGAACTTGTCATTAAATAATGACACCACCAGTATGGTTTGTTGGCTCATATCGTTGCATGGAGGTGCATGTTCTGGGGATCATATTTAAAACAATTACACATCAGAAAATGTTTTAAAGCAGAATTTTTTTAGAGAATACATGTATCTATATCTCTACGTGCTCAATTTTTTGAGAACTTGTATAATAATTAAATAATGACACCCCCATTATGCATTGTTGACTGGTGCATGTTCTAGGGATCATAATTAAACAATTAGCCTACACATCGGAAAATGTTGTAATGTAGGATTTCTTTTGAGTATTAATTTACCTCTACGTGCTCAATTTTTTTGAGAAATTGTGAAAAAAACAATGCGACCCAAAAAAAATAATAAAAAATATTTATATATATATTATTTTATTTTTATTTTTTTGTAGTGTAGGTGACATTGTTTTTTCACAATTTCTCAAAAAAATTGAGCACGGGTAAATTATATAAACCTGTAAGAAAGTCCATTTTGCCTGTAAAGTCTATTCCTGCACAGTATATTTTGTAACGTCCTAAGAAGACATACAGTACAGGCCAAAAGTTTTGAAAGAAAGAAGTTTCTTCTGCTCATAAATCCTGCATTTATTTGATCAAAAATACAGAACATTTTTTAATTTTGTGATAATTTTGTGATATATTATCACAATTTAAAATATTTGGTTTTCAATTTATTATACTTTAAATTATCATTTATTTCTGTGATGCAAAGCTGAATTTGCAGGATCGTTACTCCAGTCTTCAGTGTCACATGATCCTTCAGAAATCATTCTAATATTCTGCTTTATTATGAGTGTTGGAAACAGTTCTGCTGCTTAATATATTTGATGAATAAAAGGTTCAAAAGAACTGCATTTATTCAAAATAAAAACATTTTCAAATAATATAAATCTCATTTACTATCAGTTTTTATCAATTTAACACACCCTTGCTGAATAAAATTATTGATTTATTTCAAAAAAAGAAAGAAAAAAAATGACTCATCCCAAAATTGTTGTTACAAAAGATTTCTATTTTTTAAAACATTTGCTTCTTTTTTCTTTTTTTTTTCTTTTTTTTTACTTTTTATTCCTCAAAGTAATATAAAAAAGTATCACATGTTATGAAAAAATATGAAGCAGCAGAACTGTTTCCAACTTTGAAAATGAATCATCATATAAGAATGATTTCTGAAGGATCATGTGACACTGAAGACTGGAGGAATGATCCTGAAAATTCAAGTTTGCATCTCAGAAATAAATGATCATTTAAAAGTATAATAAATTGAAAACAAATTATTTTAAATTGTAATAATATATCACAATATGACAGTATTTTCTGTATTTTTGAACTAATAAATGCAGGCTTGAAACTTCTTTCAAAAACATTACAAATATAATATGTGTCCAAACTCTTGGCCTGTACTTTATGCCATGTTGGTAGATTAAATGTTGTGCTGTAAAATTTCCTTTTGAAATCCTAGATAAAAGTAAAAATAAACTATTATGCTATAGATCCATGTCAGAAGCAGTTAGACGTCCAGCGCAGATCTTTACTAAAAAAAAAAAAAGTTACGACTTTATTCTCGAAATTTAGATTTAAAAAAAAAAAATTCCTTTGAGGTTTAGGGCTTCCGTACTTTCATATCTGACTTCACCAAAAACATCTGTGAAAATTGTGATATCTTTAGATTGTCACTTGACGTACAGATTAGCTGTGGTTTCAAAAGAAGTCTAGGTGATCAAATTTCAGATGTGGCGATTACTTGCAGCCATCCGTCATCTCACAGACAACAAAGAGTTTGTGAGCATCAAGTCGTAATTGCATACACATGTCCAGTATGAGCAGTTACGCCTCACACTCTCTCTGAAAAACCATTGTTCTTGTTTTTCACCTTTTCTACTTTTTGCTTAAACTAATTTTATAACTATGGAAAAGTTTGGGTAGATACCAAGCAACATTTGTGGCTTTTTCTCTTAGACTGTGCCGATCTTTCCATGGCTCAACTGTCAGCCTTGATTTTATCTTCTGGCATGTGGCATTTCCCTCACCACTGGCCCGTCGCTTTGGCCAACAGCATGCCACGCGTGCAAAGCAAGCACAGGAAATCTGTCCCCCCAGGAGACGGCTAACAATGCTACGACCAGGCAATTCCCCTCCGCACCTTTCGTGTGAGGGAACATGCACATATCACATATTCAGCCGCCATGTGCAATCAATTACAAGCCTTAATGAACGCCAGCTGGGAGTCACGATCCATGCAAAAGTGTGTGCTTGTGTATGTTTGAACAAACACTTTACCATGAAGTCTGTATGAAAATTAAGGCCCCAAAGGCTCATAATTAAAAACGTATTACAAGGAACAAAAAGAAAACTAGATTACGGTCTTTACTCTGATTTCCAAACGATAGGGACGAGAGAACGAAAAAAAGACACAAACATAGGATTCAAGCACGTATCAAGACAGACAGAAGGCAGGCACTGCCACTCCCCAGACTCAAGTGTTAACCTTGCTGCTGGTATAAGGAGGCCACAAGCATGCTGGGCGGAAGGAAGGAGGGTAGGTGTAACCTAGCCACTTCACGCAGGGTTGAAGTGTCCCTGCTAGTCTTTCAGCGTTCAATGAGAGGCCCAAGTGACACGCAACAGGGACTTTCCCAAGAAGTTTCCGTGCCCTTGGCTTCCGAAATGCACCCAGTAGTCATCAATTAGCCTGACAGGCCAGTTCTAAACTAAAACACGCACACAAACTAAGACAGTGTTCAGCATGGACTGTTGCTAATGAGGTTTGATAAACTGAATGGCTATTATTAAAATAACTGATCAAATATGGGTCATTCTGTGTCAACTCAACCAGAGGGCCCTGGCTAAAAAAAAAAAAAAAAAATTCTAGTGAAAGAAAAAAAAAAAGAGATGTGTTGTATGCAATTGTTTTAATAGAGGGAAACAAGATACATTTGTAGTTTCAACATTATTTATTCTTCAGACATTCCCCTTTAAATACAAAAAGTATCCACTTTTGACCACTGAAAATGTGTACTCATGGAGCCGCATTTAGATCTCCATATCACTGGGATTTAACCATATAGGGACTTTAAAATTAAGATACCAATATAAATTTAAAAACAAATTCTAAAAGGATAATAAGATATATGTAATACTGTTACAGGCATGCAAACTTGGGGCAAAAAAAACAAAAAGTGCATTTTCCCATTTATGTCAAATCTTGCTAAATATTGCTGAAGTCAACAGATTTAACTAATAGACATACCAAAATAATGATGCTGCCCTCTTTCTAAAGTAATTTTTACCCCCCTGTAATTTGGCTCCAAATCTCATGTGAAAACAAATTAGTGGATCACTCAGCCAATAATTTAATATTTTGGCTTTCATTACTATTTGTTCTGCTTTCTTCACAAATTTGGTCGATTTGCCATGGAATGACCCCATTAGGGCTGTAACGATACACCAAACCCACGATTCGGTTCGTATCACGATTTTTGACCCACGGTACGATACAAACCTCGATATGGGGGGGACAAAACAGTTTTATTCTGTACAGTATTCTGTAGCCTATTGTGCCATCAATACCATATATCTGTATGGTCAATAGGCTACTGCCGACGTTTTCTTTGCGGTACCAATAGGCAATATATATTTAACATGAAGTATAGGGCCTCCTGTACATCAATACCAACAGAAGCGCCGCGTCAGACACGCTTCTGGTGTGCAAAGAAAGAGAAAACGCCACGCAGCCACCCCGCGGATGACACGCAACAGAAACGCCACGCTCACACCACGTTGCCAGCCGGTTGGGGAAGCTTCTTGAAACACTTACGGCAAATTTTGTGGGTCTTGTCAACTACACGATTGCCATCCTTGTTCTCCACCGGGTAGCTGAAATGTTGCCATACTGCTGACTTAAAAGTTGGACCTGGACAGGAAGGATAATTCTGGGAGTTGGAAGGGGTGTGTCGCGATTCTGCCTTCTCACATCGCGATACAGGTTCGTGGACCTGCGTATTGCGATTTCGATTTCATATCGCATATCGTTACAGCCCTAGACCCCATACATCTTTGTGTGTGTATGTGTGTGTGAGAGAGAGAGAGCGCTTTACCCCATCAGACAAATTTGCTCAAAAATAGATTATGGCCTCCCTAAACAGACCGCTGCATAATCAGTTATATTTCTTACATACCGTAAATTGCATTTAACAATTACAATACAATTCTGCAATGGTGACAGCCCCCCTCATTATCCATAGGATTAGAGGGCAAAAGTGATCCAAAACCCTTCCTAAATAACAGCCAAAGCCCCATCAGCGGTAACATCTCTACTCATAAAGCTACGAATTTATCATTATTGAGATAATACGGAGGATGAATTACCCAGTGTGCGTGAGCCTTTGGGGGCTGACCCGAGATCAGTCTCAGATGAAGGCAACTGGAGGGCTCAGGAATTCATTTTCATATTGCAAATGGCCATCCCAATCAGTATGCATAAAGTGCCTCTGAAGAGATGTGTGCATCTGTGAGAGCTGCGCATTGGGATGAGAAAACATTCTATATTAGTATACGCTCAAGACACCAAACAAGAGACCAGACTTCAACAGATCTGACTGACGCCAGACTTATGCTGATGCTCGGTCACTTTATGTTATGAATGAGAAGCTGATTTGCTAAATCGCAAAGGAGCTGGTAATGCAGCAATAGATAGAGGTCACAATTGCATTGACCCTTGCATTCTCTCTTTAAACACACCTCCGGTTCCCACATTTCTTACACATGCACACATACATGTATGCACACTTTCCTGTCAAGACGGATACCATTTCAAGGGGAAGGAGCTTTTAAATGATTTAGCACTATGATCCGGAGACATTCCAAGCAATTTCATACACCACTGATATTCACATGCTGCTCTTAGGAAATGTCTGGGCATATGCTACCCCCACCGTTCACATACACATACACACACAATAGAAATTGTGACATTGGAATGAGATAAAAAATAATGCAGGGGATTATGTCCTGATACTAGGCCTTATTTACTCATAGATGTATTATGAAAAACACCTGCCTCCTACTCCAATAGGATCAAGAGATTAATCTTACTGAGACTTAATACATACAGATGGTCAGACAGGAAAAATTAGAAAAACATGAAATATGAAGACATTCGTCTTGTATAATATGAAATATGATTCATCTATTGTAGAGATTATAGCTTGATGCATTGGTGTACTTAACAAGGAGACAAAGTTAATTTCTTTATAGGCCAAATGTTGCTGGCAAGATCCCTAGAATAATAATGATTCTTTGGGGAATATTATATAAATTAAACTTAAGCCGTCTTCTCTGTTTGCATATTAATGGCTGCTGGTGCAGGGCTGCTTTTGATTCATAGGCTGTCAGATCTCTGTGCAGCTGCCACACAAACATCTGACAGCTCAGAACACAACATTTATTTATTCAGCACAGAAACGCACACACACCTTTAATGCTGAAGACACCCTACACAGCCCATAGCGGGGGTCTTTTCAATCTGGGTCTTTATTCTTCTTCTAACGGAAGATTACAGTTGAAGTACCGATCTCCTTTTTCTTTACTGATATCAGATGGAGCAGTGACACTGATCTACTGGCATTGCTTACACTGTCTTATCGGTGGAGAATCACTGAGAACTGTCATTTATTTGAAGTACTTTTTCAATAAACAACCTATAGTATAGTAGCAGATAACCCAAAATTGCTTATGGCAGGCGTGTTTAAACTTTCTGAAGCTAAAATATGATGATCCTCAAGCGAAGAACCCCCCTTCATAAAGTACAAAGACATACATACTGTCATGTATAATGACCCATTAATATATAGTGAGAGATAAAATATCAAGTGTGATAATACACTCACCAGCCACTTTATTAGGTACATCTTATACTGATACCTGGTTGCACCCACGCAGTTGCTGCAAATTTGTTGCTGCAAATCTATGATGCGAATCTCCTGTTCCACCATATCCCAAAGGTGCTCTATTGGATTGGCAAAGAAAGCAGTTGTCATGTAGCCTATGTGAAAGTATGTCATGCTTCACTGTCTGTTCTGTGCTACAAATATTCTTATCATCACAGAAGTTTATTTTTTGGATACAAATACTGAGGTCTACGGTCACCTTCTGAAAGTAACTTGGTGCTTCAAATAACGATTGTAATGATTACAAGGCGACAAGTGTCTTAAAATTTATGTCATTGAATAATTCGAGAGATTTGTTCAAAAATAATCCAGTAATGAAATAAAGTATTTGCATCATACAAGTGATTGAATCATAAATTTAAAACTTTTATGTATATAAAATTACATGTTGTTTTGTTTAGTTGTCTGTTCAGAATCTTGGAAGAATCTCCGTTTAAAAAAAACAAAAATAATGATTCTAAATTTAACCAGAATCGTGAAGCTATCGCCAAAAACATTGAACCGAGTGGTTATTTAAGTTATTGTTGCTTTGAACCAGTCTAGCCATTCTCCTCTGACCTCTGGCATCAACAAGGCATTTTCACCCACAGAACTGCCAATCATTGGATATTTTCCTTTTTCTGACCATTCTCTGTAAACTCTTGAGGAGGTTGTGCATTGTGCATGAAAATCATTTTTCAGCAGTTTCTGAAATACTTAGAACAGCCTGTCTGGCACCAACAACCATGCCATACTCAAAGCCACTTAAGACACCTTTCTTCCCCATTCTGATGTTCAGTTTGAACTTCAGAAGATCATCTTGACCATCACTGCATCCAAAAACTGACTTGCTGCCTCGCTGCCTTATCAGGCAATGACTTTGTAGGCTGCATTTGAGCATGGAAATGCCTCGCAAAAATTATTTCAGACAGACTTCTGAGGTAGCATAATGGTTTAATGATTTACAGAAAAACAGAGAGAGCTTTGCCATTTGTATGGCGATAACCAAGCAAATATTTTCATTGTAATTTCTAATAAAAAAATTGACATCAGAAGTAGTATGTTAAAAATGTTTTTACATACAAACTGACCACCAACTGCAACCATTAGCCATCTTAATTTTTCAGCTCAACTGTCAAAGAATTGAAAGCACACGATTATGGGATATCTATGCTGCCTTCAAAAATCTATCAGATGAAGGAATCTCAGGAGACAGAAAGCTAATATTGGATTCAAAAGCGCTTTGATGGCTTCCTACCTTGGAATGCCCTTGTCTACATTGCACATTAATATCCAGTAATGTAGTAGGAAAATATTGCAAATAATTTTAAAAGAATACTGAGCATGTGATGATGGGCCTACATGGTTTTAACAGTCACGTCACCACCTACTGGGCTAATGATATAATTAATAAGATCTTTATTTGAAGTGTCACCTTATTTTGAACACTACCATAGATATCGGTCAGTGTTAACATCCGAACTATAAACTTTTATATGTGAAGCTACTCTCTCTGGCTCTGCAGCACCAACGCAGATTTTGATCTGCGCTGTAATCATACTTGTCAAAGTGTTAATAGACATAGCCGAATCGTGTGTGTGTGTGTGTGTGTGTGTGTGTGTGTGCTTGCGTGTGTTATTTTGGCCCAAATTTCATGGACCGGGCCCCCTAGCACACCCATGTGGCACCAGTTTGAAAAACCCTGCCTTAAGCAATCAGCTAATAAGCTCATTTATATCACATAAATTATCATTTATATTTAAGGATGGTTCTCAAGGGTACTGATCTCTCAGATTTCATATAAACAGCGAAGTCACAATAAAATACCTCTCATTGCACTCATTACAAAGCAACTCCATTAGCACTCTTTCACCTAAAAGTCTTTGGTACCCACCGTCCAAAAAAGTTAAAAGTGCATCTGTTTTACCTACATTCTGAAAGGTGATCCTTTAGTCTAGCTTTGTGTCTCTCTACCGCCCCAACACCCCATGGGCCTCTACTTCCTGACAAAGGTCCTTCTCAATATCCTGAAAAGAGAAGGAGAGGGTAGAGAGGGGTATGAATAAGTGAGAGAGACAGAGAAATCAAGAGAGAGAGGGGGAGAGCAAAGGAGAGCGATGGCGTGCCAGGTAGTGCTTACAAAAAGAGAGGAGGCCATTTAGATCACAGGCAACAGGAATGAGGGGAGGCAAGACGTCTGCACCCGTATAATCAACATCCTAACTCCCTAAACACATGCACACATCACAACAGAGGTGCTAGTTTTATGCAGTAAGACGCCACGTTGCTGTTTTCAATCCACACATTCATGAGAAAACCACTAGCGTGACTTACTCTGTTCTGTAACATAAAAGCCCTCGGACTACAGCCTTTTGGCTGGATATGGCAATTTAGAACTTAACATATTACAAAATAATTTGCCTAATAAATAAGAAACTTCCAGGAAACAGAAACGAAAATATGTATTTAGATTATCACTAGGGGGCAGCACTCTCATTCAATTACTTTTGACTTGCCAACAAGTTACAGATCAATATGTGATGAAGAAAAAACACACATGGAGCAACATTTAACTGTTAGAAGAACTCAAATATGTAAAATAAATTTTGTTAGGCCATATTTATGTTCAGTCTTTCTATCGCAAATATGTATTTTTTGTTTGAGTTAAAGGGATAGTTCACCCAAAAATTAAAATTCTGTCATCATTTACTCACCCTCAAGTTCTTTGTTCTGCTGAACACAAAATAAGTTATTTTAAAGAACGTTTGTAACAAAGAAGATAGAGCAACCATTCACTGCCACAGTAAGGGGAAATAATACTATGGCAGTCAATGGTTGTTTTCTCTGCTTGGTTACAAAGATTCTTCAAAATATCTTCTTTTGTGTTCAGCAGAACAAAGAAACTCATACAGGTTTGGAACAACTTGAGGGTGAGTAAATGATGACAGATTTTTTTTTTTTTTGGGTGAACTATTCCTTTAAATGAAGTTCTTATAAATCCAAATAATTGTAACATTTTGGTTTGTTTATTTCATCAAGGTGAAAACAGTTACTATGTCTGTTTGTGTAATGTAAAAGGTAAAAAAAAAAAATACTTCAGTCCGTTTCCCATTGTATGCGCAATGTCATATAATTCTTTATAAGCAATGTACAAACAGGATTCAGAAAACACTGTAAGGGAACATAAGTGACAGTATGAACATGCAATCTTGTGTTTAATCCTATCATAATTTCCTGAGAAAAAAATTGTTACTGATTTAGGTACAAATGTAAAATAAATGAATAAACTAAATTAAAAGATGCATTTAAATCCATATGCAGTCAAATCCATATGTGTACAGATTTATGAAAATCTGCTCTTTGGTGTAAGGCCATCTGTGTGACAGATACAAATCATATCAAATGAAATTCAGCTCTTACTGAAAGCACACAGCCAAAGCTGATTAACTGTGCTTACCTGAACACATTACAACAGCACTCAATCAAGGACAGCAGGACTAAGCAAAAATAGGACATTTTAATCTGTGTGAGAGACAAATGTGCTGCAAACTAATCTAGTATCACACATAAACATAGTAAAGACAGTTCATGTGTGAATACTCTAACGGCAGGTAGGCATTAATGTCAGGTAGACATTAATGTAGTCATAGCCAAGTACAAGCACAGAGTCCCCGCTGAGAGATACACACATTTAATTCAAGCTTGGAGAAAGATTTCTGAGCACAGGAGCAAATCCATCCCTGGTTACACACAGAGCTTCTAACATGGCTCAATCTCAAATTATTATCTTTCACTGATTCTTAATAGAATACAGAATCATAAAATATAAGTTTAAAAGAATTAAAAATATAAAAGTTTGGTATCAAGGAATTATTTTGTTTATGAGTATTAATATATAAATAAGGTCAATACAGGTTAACACAGTTGGACAGAATAATAATGTCAAATATTTATTATAAATAGTTAATAGCATGTGCTTCACTATTGGGCCTAAATAGATTTTAAGCTACATCTTTTTTATCTAAAGAGAAAATAAAAAGAAATTGTGAATTTGTGTTAAACACATTTTAACGCAAACTTTGGGGACACATTTTATCGCCTTTCTTAAAACGGTCATCAACAGCATAATAGTTTTAGCTTTACATGATTAATCTTTATATGATATGATAAATGAATGTGAATAGGATAGTCACTGTCAACCTCGATTGGGAGGGAAAGCAATAATATGTAAATATTTAAAGTAACTAAAAGCAATTCAAGGTACCCATAAATATTTTACCTGAATCTCTCTCTCTCTCTCTCTCTCTCTTAATTTGCCATTTGTATGAAGCTTGTGAAAACATAAATATTTCAAACTGGTAAACAGTTTTTTAAAGGCTTATATGTGATTTGGGATGGTAAACCCATTCACAGCACCACCTGCACCTAGTATGAATATGTTTAGATGAAGTGTTGCCTACTAATCTAAATGTCAGTTCCGGTCTGGTTGCTTGTTGATGGATATGTATGTGGGCACGTTGTGTGTTCCGAGCAAATGCAATCAATCGAACTTGTTTCCAAGTTCATGCCGCTGCTGGAGAATATGCGCACGAGTGTCCTATAAAGACACAAATCATTTACATGCTCGTCTCATCAAAGGCATCTCTGAGTCCGCTCATCTCCACCGAGAGTTTCTGCCGATCAGAGAGCTCTGGTTGCATCTCCAAATGCGACGGGCTAACCTTTGCGACTGCCAAGAAATGTGATTAATTTTTTAAATACAGCTGTTGACCTATTATTGAGATGGAGAGACGCCACGGGAGACACTCTGCGCGCCCGCTTCGTCATTATGGAACGCGTTATTCCATCAGTGTTTACAAGATCGCGGGGAAAAGCGGGAAATCAAAATAGTACAACAAATGCTGTTCTGGGCCATTTTCATGAACAAAATGCCAATCTAACAAAAGCCCATAGAATAATCATCCTTTTAGAATTAGCTTTTCAGAGTAAAATAGCAACAACAATAGAGAAACAATCATTCCAAGGCGTTTGAGTCTTGTTAATGCGCTCATGAATAAATTATGCTAGAGATAATGGGTTTATGATCAATAATTCATCCTAGTATTTCCATCACTGCGCTATAATGTGTGTCATGTAAATGTAGCGGCATGTACTTCACGAAATTAGCTTGACAAAGGTATGTATAACAAAACAAGCCATTACTGTTTATATTAATTCAGAAAATTCTGAGTGCTTTAGGCAACATATTTTCTTAACAAAAAGAATCTTTCACACAGACAAGTTATGCTGCTCTGAGGTGGCTCTCTTTGTTGGTTCCAAATTCTGCAGAAAGAAATGCCACAAAAATCTGAGCAGTTTCTTTTAAATGTCTTGCCATAAACATACGGAGGTTCTCAACACCGGCCCTTTAATTCAACACCTCTTCTTAAAGCTAAAATATAGAAGTATATTTACTTCTTTCAAGTAATAAAGTATTCTGGTAAGTTTATAATATGCCACTGAAAATACATACGGGTGAGGGGTTCGAATGCTGGTCACCATGTTGCCTCTCCATCTTGAAAGTACATTAGCCAAAGAGGGACATACCCGTAAATTCAAGCTTCGCCTTTCATGTTTTAACACTCGATGGCACCGTGTCGAATGTGAAGAGGGGGACTGCCATATTAATCTTGGACTAAATCGGCCACCGTAGGAGTTGAAACGAAATCAGAATTGAGAGGAACAGAAACTATTATTCATTGGATTGTCAGATACCTTTTCACTGCTAGATGGGGGAAAATATCACACAGTGTAGCTTTAAAAGGTTAACATATTTATTGAAAATCTGGAATACTTTTATGAGTGATTTCTAAACTTGGAAAAGTACATAAAATCTAAAACACCATGGACAATTTAATATGAATATACATTTTTCAAGTTATGCCAAGCTCTACAATATTGTAATTGTATTGGGTACACTGTAAAACCCAACGAGTTAGGATCATTTCAACTGAGGAAACTGACTGCCTAATCTATTTAAGTGTAGAAACTAATATAGGGCTGGGCGATATGACGAAATATATCGTCTGGACGATAGAAAATGTCTATCGTTTTATATAAGGCTCTATCACTTACGCCACGATAAGGCGTTTACTGCAGAATTTTATGTCAAGATGCACCTCACGCCACGGCATGCCCATGCACGCTGCACTACATAAATAAACATGGAGGAAGACGGAAGTAGACGCTGTTCAGACCAGGGTAATTCTCCGAGTAATTATGCCAGAGTGGTGGCATAAGCGCTCAAAACAAACTTCAGACACAGACGCTGCAATGGGCTTTTACGCGTGGCACACCATATATCCATATATTGAAATATTTTAATGGCAGGTGTAGGGATGGCGAAAACTAAACATTTTCTTGACCGACCACCGAGCCTCATTAGCCGGTTGAAACCGGTTAACTGATTAGTTTAAAATATGCTGCGCTATTTGAAATAACAGCCGCGAGCCGCGCTCTCTCTCTCTCTCTCTCTCTCTCTCTCACACACACACACACACACACACAGTCCTAGCGCGGCTGCCTCCCTTCCACTCACGTCACTTTTTTTAAATTCCCCACAGCGCGAAACACGAGTCCCGCAAACGCGCCGCCGGGAGCTTGTTTGTAATCTGAGGACAATGGCTCTTTAGTTTCGAAATGGTTTGGGTACAAGGTGATCGCGTTGAAAATAAAGGCGTTTGTCTAGCGTTAGAAGCTCATTTGAAACATTGCCGCGGCTCATTTAAGAAAATGACAGCTCCGAAGAGACGCCGCTTTAGTTCGAGGTAGTGCTAACAATAATAAAGAAAGATGATCAACACCTTATGTGTTACCACTGAAATGTAGATGTAATATATTTCCGAATACAAGCCCATCTTAAGCGAAATGCACGCTTCATACTGTTGTCTGCTCTGGCTCTAACTTAGAGTTTTAGCCTGTTTACTTTTTGCAAACCTTGTGAGCGCGCAAACCCAAACGCTGTGACCTCGCGCCAAATGTTTTTATTGGTTTATTAAGTACAAACAGGCAAGTTATGAAAAATTGAGTGCGAGGGATATGTTCACTTCACACAAAAAGATTTTGGAATGAGAAGGCTAACTGTAGTAGCGTTTAGTCCACTGTATAATAGCCTAATTCAGAGATCACTTTTTTTTTTTAACCGACAACTTTGATCAGTTAACGTTGATACAGTCAACCATCGGTCAAATGGTCATCGGTTAACATCCCTAGGCAGGTGTTAACTTTACCAACAGTCTTGCTTAAAAAGGGTTCTAAATAAAATAAAAATGTAGTCCATACTACCTTTATTTGTTTTGTATATCATTTCAAACTGCATTTCCACATTGCAATTTTGTATAGACTATTCATAAACTGAATTAACAGAAAAATTGCTATATCGTTGTGTATATCGTTATCGGGATATCAAATGAGCTATATCGGGATATGAAATTTTGGCCATATCGCCCAGCCCTAATAGAGTATGTTGTGACTATTGATTTGAGCAAATATCCAATCATATGCACTAAAATTAGGCAGTGTTTAGTCGCATTTACATGACAATGGTGTTTTGGGGGCTATGGGGTTTCAAAGTGCAAGTTTTTGAAAAGGATAAAGTTATCGTGTAAACTTCAAAAACACAAGTTTAAAAAAACAGTGACGTCATGCGCCTGTGTACATGTTCAGTCTGTGTGGGGCATGTCCCACTGGTGTGGAATAGAGACATGACAATTGGAATGCGCCAAACGAGAGGAAATTTGGTCATTCTTGTGCCCATCTCTATTAACCTTTTAAAGGGGTACTTCAGCGCTGGAAAGATGAGGCCATTCCCAAAGCCACCACTACTGGGTTACTGTGACTGAGTTAGAGAACAGGCACTACAATTAAATACTGAACGTGTCTGTTCAATGTAAGTCGCCGAGTCGCCGCCTGATTCTCACAGCACAAACGCTGGAGGAGTCAGAATTCATTTAACGTCATAAATGAGCTGATGAGCTCGTGATGAAGAGCTGAGGTAATCGCGACCACACTCGCGGCATACATTTACAACGCGTGTTCAGTCTGACACGTTTTCAGTTCATGCCTTTGGAAGCTTAACTTTCATAGGAATTAATTTGAGAAAGTTAAAACACTTGCATTGCTCAGCATAGGTCCGTTTAAATTAATGCCTGCAGCTGCGAGATGAGCTGTGAGTGTGATCTCCCCATAGACTGTAAAAAAATATGGACGTAGTGTCTGTGACATCACCCATAGGATTCCGATAAGCCGTTCTGAAACTTAAAGTAGGGGCAAACTGGGCGTTGCCATCTTACGAGCGAGTCATCGCGTGTCACTCACGGATAACAAAAAATGGGCAAAAAGGCAGCATGTGGGCGGAGCTTAGGTGACGCAATGACTATAGACGGCAGATAAATGGCTATCCACCTGTCACTCAAAGTAACCACGGCCTTAATTATGCAGAACTTTAAGGCTTTATATAATGTAAACAAATGAGTTAGAAAAAAATTCACCCCCATCAGAGCTGTCATGAAGGTCAAAATTAGCCCTATAGGCCAAAACCACAATTTGTACCAGGCTGTAAACATGTTGAAAAAAGTTTGAGAAACAATGGTCTATAGACGGTTTCATCGAACGCACGCGCGTTGCTACGGTTACGCGCCTGGCCCGAAGTTAACTTCCGGTCTGTGTCTGTTTGTATGGCGCACTACTCAGTAGAAATACATTTTAAAGTACTATTCTTGGTTAACATGATATAAATATTAAAAATCAAGCAGAGAGCACATGACACAAGTTTCCCAACATTATTCTTATATTATGAAACAAAGAAACATGTTATGCCGACGCATTGCATAGTTGAAAGGCGAGTGCACATGCATTTATATAGGCTACTGAACCCACCGGTAAAATGATGTTCGTTCAAATCCAGCTCAGACATGACATAAATCTGTAGCTTACTATACTTGTTGTAGCCATTAAACAATGTTTTTTTTTTTTCTTCATATTTATGTTTAAATATTATAATATTATTTTTAGATTTCATCTGATTATGATAGGCTATAAGTGCAAAGATGCGAGTGGGTCAGAAATGATTTTGGTGGTTATATTTAGTTTAATATTAAGTTTTGTTTTGTAAAAAGCCTTTCTTTCGTTTTGTACAAATTGTCTCTTAATTTTAATAAAGGGTTCTTCGGTTAATTGCATGTATTTAATTAATAAGAAATAAATAAGTAGACTAGGTCGCGGAAGCCATCGCTTTCATCATGAACTGAAGCGCGTCTCAAATAAACTGAAACTCGGCAGGCTTGCCTCACAGACATGAGGAATATGTAGCCTAATATGTGTAGAAACGAAAAGATTTAAATAAGCACATGGTGCAGTGTTCAGAACTCACGGTAAACAACCAGCGTTATACAGATGATCACGGCGATGGGCATGAGCAGGATGTTAAAGTTTAAAGGAATTTTTTTTTTTTACCTTCTACTGAAAATGATCGGGTGCAAGCACATTTTAAACAGCACTTATTCACACACGTAATTTTGTGAATAAGTAATTTTGTCGTTTTCTCTAATGATTTCAAAAACATCTTGTAGTGCTTACCTGCTTGTAGTTATCAGTATACTGTTATATTCTATTATATGATTTTGTCATTTCACACTGTGGCCAATTTAAATGTTACCAACTAAATGAGACATAGTGAGTTTATAATTAAATTTATTAATTGCGTTTAATTATTGCATCTAAAGATTTTTCACGTGAATAAAGGCAAATAGATTTGCACACTTTGCTTAATCACTGGTCTAGTCTGTTAAACTTGTCAGAAGTTCTCGTTTCTAATCTGCCCTCGTGGTCTATTTTTTCTCTCATCAAAACCGAATACCATCAGTGGTTGTACATCAAGAGCAGGAACAGTTCCCTTTCGGGGAACTCGAGCTGCGTCGAAACGCTGTGAGAACGCCTCTGCGTTAATGCGTCGTGAAGCGCCTGTAGAACCATTCCATCGGAAAAAAGATCGATCGTCGGCGTGATGACGTCATCGACCGGAAGCTATAAAACGTCCGTGAAAACAAACAGGAACTAGCTTCTGAGCCTTCAGCAAGCGATCTGTGTGAACCTGTCTGTCTATTTGGTGTTTTTGTCTGTCTATTATCAGAGATTTTCCACCCTTTTTGTTAAATATTCCTATATTAAAAGAGAAAATAAAATAGATAGAGATTTATGGCGAGTGAAAGCAGTTTTAAGAGTTGTGTTCATCCCTGCCCACGTTACATCACGAGTGGGGATACACACTCTCTTTGTGTAGCCTGCTTGGGAGCGCAGCATGCCCAGGCAGCCCTCGAGGGGGCTGCTTGCGAGCACTGTGAGCGTATGCCACTGAGAACGCTGCGCTCCCGCCGGGCACTCTTCGAGGAGGGTGCCTCGGCTCGTGTTCCCCGCGGCTCTGGT
The DNA here is from genome assembly GCF_024679245.1 of Pseudorasbora parva. Classification (NCBI taxonomy): domain Eukaryota; kingdom Metazoa; phylum Chordata; class Actinopteri; order Cypriniformes; family Gobionidae; genus Pseudorasbora; species Pseudorasbora parva. Next base: position 38,963,380 of record NC_090172.1, read on the forward strand.
CCCGCTGCCGCCGAGGCGCAGCGGAGGCTGCAGTCGTGGGGATCACAATTGGATGTTGCAGAGGGGTTAGAGACGGGCGCTGCCTTATCTCTGCCCTCACCTGCACCATCCAGCGGCTCTTCTCGGGGCATGGAAGCACGCATGGCGGTTTCTTCCCCCCCGAGAGAGTCGCCGGTGCTTCATCTGTCCAGCTCTGAGGAGGTGGACGTTGAAAGCATCGAGACTGAAGACTCGCCACTTCAGTCCCCTGCATGCGAGGAGCTCGTTGAGGTTCTGACGCGAGCGGTGGCCAGGCTTAACATCGACTGGCCAACCGAGAGATACGAGGCAGGTAGAAAACGTGCAAGTAAATTAGACGAGAGATTCCTGCCTTCTCGCGCTTCAGAGCCTCAGCGGCGGGGCTTGCCGTTCTTTCACGACTTGCACACTGAGGTGGCAAGATCGTGGAAGAGACCGGCATCATACCGTGTTTTCAGCCCACAGACTTCGGTCTATAGTAACATCGCTGGGCTGAAACAGTATGGGTATGGGGCGATGCCAAAGGTTGAAGAGACGCTCGCGAGCCATCTCTCGCCTTCCTCGGCATCGTCCCTTAAAGCCCCGTCTTTGCCCACCAGACCTCTAAAAACAACGTCGGCGTTGGTGGGCAAAGCGTACTCGGCAGCGGGTCAGGCGGCTGCATGCCTGCACACTATGGCAATCGTGCAGGCATACCAGGCTGACCTGCTGAGGGATCTGGACAGTAGCGATGCAGTGGGGGGAGATATTATTACGGAACTTCGTTCTTCTGCCGATTTAGCTCTCCGGGCCACCAAAGAGACGGCCAGATGTGTGGGCCGCTCTATGGCAGCCCTGGTGGCCACGGAGAGGCACTTATGGTTGAACCCCACTGACATCAAAGAGAGGGAGAAAGCTTTTCTGCTGGATGCGCCGCTTTCTCCGGGAGGCCTCTTCGGTGACGCAGTCCATACTGTCACCGAGAGGTTCCAGGAGTCCAAAAAGCAAGCTGCGGCGCTCAAGCAGTTTCTCCCTCTCAGGGTCCAGGTCCCTGGGGCTGCTGCTGACATCAAGCAGCCCAAGCCGAGTACGAGTGCCTCGCACAGGGCAAAACAAAAGCAGAGCGTCGCCACCCGAACTCCCCCTCAGCGCGGGGACGAGGGGCGGCGCTCTCAGACGAGGCCTTCAAGGGGCAAGGCTGATCTGAGGACTGTCCTCATCGCCAAGAAAGCCTCGTCGAAGCGTTCCTGACGCTAGAAGCGCCAGGACGCTGAGGGTGGTTCCCCCCGTAGGGAAACGGTGTTTACCCCTGCCTACGGTACCCGTTTTCCCTGCGGCACCCCTTGGGGGCCGCGCTGCCAACCCCGCCGCAATGCCGGGGCGCAGTCGGTCTCCGCGGGCCACCTGAGGGTGGGCCGCCCCCTCCTTGGAGGGCAGGAGAAACAAAAGGACACTGAGGGTAGTCCCCTCCGAAGGGAAACGGTGTTTACCTCTGCCTACGGTACCCGTTGTCCTGCAGCGCCCTCTGGGGGCCGTGCTGCCAACCCCGCCGCAATGACGGGGCGCAGACGGTCCCCGCGGGCCACTCGAGGGTGGTCCGCTTCCCCTTTCGGGGGGCTCCCGAGCAGTCAAGTCAGTCGTTCCCTGCCGGTCCGCCGCTTCAGGGCACTGTGCTTGTTGCTCAAAGTACACCAGAGGCCAGCCTCGAGAGGCTGGTTCCCTTAGAAGATTTTCTAGACGAGTGGAAACGTCAATCGAAGATATCTCATTGGGTCCTGCAGCGGTGTCCTACCTACAGAGGTGGGCCCGGAGCAGGCTCTGGTAATGGTACAGGAAGTACAGACACTCCTGCAAAAAGGGGCTATAGAGAGGGTTTCCCCTCCCAGCAGGGAGTCTGGGTTTTACAGCCGTTACTTCATCGTGCCGAAGAAGGATGGGGCTTACGCCCGACATTAGCTTCCTTTCGGTCTAGCACTGTCACCCCGCACATTTACCAAGTGTGTGGATGCAGAACTGGCGCCGTTGCGTCTGCAGGGCATCCGCATACTGAGGTATATTGACGACTGGCTGATTCTAGCGAATACAGAGAAACAGATGGCGGTTCAGCATCGAGATGCTGTTCTCGCGCATATGTCGAAGTTGGGGTTGAGGCTGAACGCCAAGAAGAGTGTGCTTTCTCCGGCTTAGAGAACCACTTTTCTAGGTGTGAACTGGGACTCGGTAATAATGCGGGCGCAATTATCGCCAACACGCATAGCATCGATCCTGGCAGCAGTCAAAGAACAGAAGCTAGGCCGGGCCGTCACTGTGAAACAGTTCCAGAAACTGTTAGGTCTCATGGTAGCAGCGTCCAATGTAATACCTCTTGGCCTACTGTACATGAGGCCACTGCAGTGGTGGCTCAAAACAAAGGGATTCTCCCCGAGGGGAAATCCGCTCCGCACGATCACAGTCACGCGGCGATGCCTACGTGCTCTGGTCATGTGGAAAAACCCGGGGTTTCTATCTCAGGGTCCCGTGTTAGGGGCTCATGTTCGTCGCGTAACGCTAACGACAGATGCCTCTCTCACGGGCTGGGGGGGCGACCATGAGTGGTCGCTCATCCCAGGGTCTATGGCAGGAACATCAGCGGCACTGGCACGTAAATCGGCTAGAGATGCTCGCAGTGTTTCTTGCATTGAAACAGTTCCTGCCCGACCTCAGGGGCCACCATGTGCAGACAACACATCGGTGGTCGTCTATATAAATCACCAGGGGGGTCTGAGGTCCCGTCCGTTGGACAAATTGGCACATCGGATCCTCCTGTGGGCCCAAGGGAAATTGCTGTCAGTCAGAGCAGTATATATCCCGGGGGTCCTGAATCAGGAAGCAGACAGCCTGTCGAGGCAGGGGCCGAGGCCCGGGGAATGGAGACTCCACCCAGAAGTGGTGGAGCTCCTATGGAAGGTATATGGGAGCTATTTGCTTCCGTGGAGAGTTCTCACTGCCCGCAGTGGTTTCTCTGACCCATCCAGCCCCGCTGGGGTTGGATGCCATGGTACAGGGGTGGCCGAGGCTACCTCTGTACGCCTTCCCCCCGATTGTCTTGCTTCCAGGAGTTCTGGAGAGGGTACGCCGGGACGGGGCCCAGGTACTTCTAGTGGCTCCGTACTGGCCGACCCGAGTATGGTTTTCGGACCTGATATCTTTCCTGGAAGGCTCTCCGATGGAGATTCCGACCAGGAGGGATCTACTCTCTCAGGCGGGCGGGAGATTCCTGCACCCACGCCCAGAGATGTGGAAACTGTGGGCCTGGCCTCTGAGGGGGCTAGGCTCATAGAGGAAGGTCTCTCGGCCGAGGTCGTAGAGACCATCCTTCACTCCAGAGCTCCGTCCACGAGGGAACTGTACGCTCTGAAAGGGAAACTTTTCTCAGCATGGTGCAGAGAACGCCAGTGGGACCCAGTTAACTGCCCGGTTGGTACAGTGCTGGAGTTTCTGCAGGCAAGGTTCTCGGCAGGGTTGACCCCCTCCACAATAAAGGCGTACGTGGCGGCCTTGGGTGCCTTCCACGTCCCTTTGGGTGGAGTGTCTTGGGAAGACACCCTCTGATTACACGTTTCCTCCGTGGCACTTTAAGGTTGAGGCCTGTTATGCACTCGAGGGTCCCAGCATGGGACTTAGCCTGTGTTTTGCGGGGCTTGTCCGAGCCTCCGTTTGAACCCTTGGAGGAGGTGTCGGATAAGTTCCTCACCTCAGGACTATATTCCTTTTGGCTATTTCATCTCTCAAAAGAATAAGAGATATTCAGTCCCTGTCTGTAGGGCCCTCATGTCTAGAGTTTGCGCCGGGGATTTCCACATCCCAGGCCGGGTTATGTCCCCAAGGTTCCTACGAGCCCACGGGGCCCCATTACTCTTCAAGCATTCTGTCCTCCTCCTTTCACGACGTCAGACCAGGTTAATCTGCTGTGCCCTGTTAGAGCACTAGATACTATGTCCACAGAGCTGCCCTGTGGAGGAAAACTGATCAGCTGTTTGTCTGTTTCGGGCCCCCTAAGAAGGGGCCCCAGTATCTAAGCAGAGGATGAGCAAGTGGGTGGTCGAGGCCATCTCACTTGCTTATGAGGCGGCCGGGCAGCAGTCTCCACTGGCTGTCCGGGCGCATTCAACCAGGGGTATGGCTGCTTCTAAGCACTTTTGTCGGGGGCTTCCCTCCACGATATTTGTAACGCGGCCGGATGGTCGTCTCCTTTAACCTTCGTCAGGTTCTATGAACTAGACCTGGCATCTACAGTTGGGGCACAGGTACTCTCGTAACCGTGTGCGCTTCGGCTTCACACATACGAGACACTTGGTCCTATGGCGATGTGGGTATAAGCGTTCTCACAGCGTTTCGACGCAGCTCGAGTTCCCCGAAAGGGAACGTCTCAGGTTACGTATGTAACCCTAGTTCCCTGAGGGAACGAGACGCTGCGTCGCTTTGCCATACTCCCGGCGTGTCCGTGATCACTTACTTCAGGCTTTATCAGAAGTTAGTTCCTGTTTGTTTTCACGGACGTTTTATAGCTTCCGGTCGATGACGTCATCACGCCGACGATCGATCTTTTTTCCGATGGAATGGTTCTACAGGCGCTTCACGACGCATTAACGCAGAGGCGTTCTCACAGCGTTTCGACGCAGCGTCTCGTTCCCTCAGGGAACTAGGGTTACATACGTAACCTGAGATGTTTTTGTGCGTTTTGTTTCGCGATCTGACCGGAACAAACAGAAAGTCTCTGCAACGGCGTTAAGCGTTAGATTAAAGTGCGGGTCTGTGTGAAGACTGCAGGAGCCGCGTTTGCTGCATTGAACTGCATTGTTTGTATTAGTTAGGTTCCGTGAAGCAAGATGTTTTAAAAAAGTGGTAGGGACATGTCCCACCTGTCCCACCCGCAAATTACGCCTATAAGTTAAAAAAAATTTTTGGTTGATTGACGCCAATCGGACGTTCATGTTTTTTTTTTCGTCTATTTGAAAGTTCGGCTAATAAACATGGTCATTTTTTTTATCATCAAAATGTCCGGAAAACGAAACCTCTTCCGGTCACTTTGACCGGCACCATTTTTTTCTAGCGGAAACTCTGGGATCAACGTGACGGTGAGTAATGAATGACAGGATTTTCAGTTTTGGGTGACCTACCCTTTAAGTGGGGCGTTTTCCCACTCTATATTAAAGACATAAATGGGAGATTATTTATAATAAACATGCTGAAACAAAAAAAAATCTATACATTAAGATAATGGTGCACAATCAAAATTAAAGATGCTAACGCATAAGAAAGATAACGCATCCTCTGGTGTAATTGATGTCTACCGGAAGTTAAGTTTGGGCCACAAAAGCGCGCATGCGCAGTAGCGTTTGTTTATGTTGTTACCGTTGAAACCGTCTATAGGCAGTGGCACATACTAGTATTTCTTTACAAAGAGACATCGTGTACTTGCCTGGCAACATATTCCAGTGGTTTTGGTCGCTCACGGATCCGTGATCTGGGGATCATTTTGGTCCCTCAACGTTGTTGTCTGTTCACAAAAAAAGACAAAGGAGAAACATTTACATTTTTAAGAACATTATTGTCATGTAAACGTACCCTAAAACAAATAAACTTACCAAACTTGCAGTTATAGCTAACAATAATCACACATGCACATGCTAATTGTATAGGACAAAGACCCATGACATAACAGAAATAGAACATTAAACACTAGAAATTGCGTGTAAAAAAATTTTTTTTCAAATCTGTATTTAGTTAATCTCAAATGAGTAGAAAGGTATTCAAAATGGTCTTTGAATAATGGGGGGCCTTTCCATCAAAAAAAGTTGAGTGCTACTGCATCAGGCCGTCTCTGTCCAAAATGAAACTGTCTGAGTTCATGTCCCATATTGCAGTATACGTGCAGCTTCAAATGCACCTTTGCAGTGTAAAAATGGCATTTTTCACCTAAAATGCTCATTGAAGTGAGGAAGTGTTCTAGTCCTTCCTAATGCACAAACCGACATGATTTGTGAGTGAACAACCCTGAAATTCACTTTGTAGGTCAGACTTGTACACTTGCCCTTCACCGAAAAAATTAATTCACTCTGTTGTGAGCACTTGTACACTATTGCATCCAAATTGGAACAGGACCACAAGTGCCCAATGTAGCAGGGACAGGTCACAGCTCAGTGGCACATACGAACATGGTCAGAACATGTTCCAAATGGACTGATGTGTTGACAGATCTTCTGACATGACCCAAATGAATCCCCAACACCCTGCAGTACCCAAACATCAACTGGGCCTGTTGACTGGCCTGATTCAACCAGCTGGGACTTCTGGAGTCAAGAATCACACTGGTGGTTCAAGAGGAGAAGCAAGGGCCAGCTGGATGCGAGAGAAAGAGGGGAAGAGGACAGTCACCAGCCTCATGTTGCATTCCCCTTACACTAGTGACAACATGGAGAATGTGAGAAGAGAGAGCGAGATGGCCCTGGAACAGACACGCTGACTGGCCCAGAGGAACTAACTAGAGAGAACTGCCAGACATAGTGAAATATGATGTTTTCACTTTGTCAAAGGATTTTCCGACTCCTACAGAGTCATCTTACGAATGTAGCCTATTTAGTTTTAAACTCTGCCAGGGATGTTGATTAAATGTTTTATCAACCACAACCAACCGATGAATCAGTTGCGCATTTGCATTCTGGTGGAGAAAGACGAGCAAGAGAGACATAGAAAAGGAGAGAAGAAGCTATAAGTAAAAGATCTCTGGCAGCCAACAGATGCAGAACAAAAGAAACAATTTGCATACAAATCAAAGTTTATCATCTCAGTCTCCCTATGCCTGTTGTGCATTCATAAGCACAGTTGCATTCAAAGCCCTGAGAGAACAGGACACCTCTATTCGATGATACAGGCCAAACATTTAGGCACAGCCATCCAGACAGAGAGAAACGAAGAGAGAACGAGACAAGTGGAAAAAAATGCTTTTCTTTCCGTTTACGGTCCTGAGCATGAAATGAGATGAACACTCGTACATCGCAGCCAACACTGTTAAATGTCGCTGTAGATTTAGCAGCACATTACTGTAAAAACATACAGTACAATACTGCATTTTTATAATACAGTCAAATACTGTAATTTGTATTGCATTCTGGGTAATTTTGTTTGAGCGGGAACATTTTACAGTATATTTTAGTGTTGCTGTAACTTAGCTGTAACTTGGCTGTAATATGCCAGGCAATAATACAGGACAGCTGTAAACAGCGAAAGTGCGCCCCTTGACTGACGTCAGAACACAACTTCTGGCAGCAGCTCACTCACGGATGTCTCAGTCGGCTGGATATCAGTTTGGTAAGTTAATTTTTAATTTTATAATTAGGTTTCAGGATTTTACGCTCTAGTGTACATAGATTTTAGTGTGTATGTTTTAATGACCGTTGCAAAAACACCGTTACAGAGTTAAATTAGATGTGTATTTCTGGTTGTTGTCCCAGTGTTTTCAAATATAACTCGGTGAATTGCTTGGTTTATTTCGACCAAACCAGACCCGGTGATTGTTAAAACGGTGGAAAGACAAATCGAGATTGTTTTTTTCTTTGTTTCTGTCGAGTTTTAATGTGACGTTAACCGTTAACGTAATGTTTGTGTGTTTTACGATAACGTTAGATAATTTTAGTCTGTGAGGTAAATTGCTGCATTTGCAAATGGAAGATGGTATGAATGATATTATGATAACAAAAAAATAATCTATGTAGGGATCCTCTCCGTAATGTCCGATCCGAGCCTGTCAGCAAGAAATTATTGTATTATAATAGACGTACATTGACTGCTCAAACTGCTAAAAAGATTAGCCTATCCCGGATAATGGCTGCAGACGGACTCGCGCTATGAACCAATTTGAATAAGTCGTTTAGAAAAATACGTGAAAACAAGTCTTAAAAATACAGAACTTTCCTTTGTAAATATTTAAATAAATATGCAGTGGAAAATTATTTTAAGAGAGAAAAATATCACTGACAATATTTGTCGAGTTGTACTTGTTATACTCATATTTTATGCACAGTAGTTATTTGATATTCTATACTTTGATTAATGTTGTTTTAATGTGTTTAGGTCACTGCAACCCATGCATACATTGAGGCACAGCAGGGGATACCAGACACACCCAGGCTCATTATGCTTGGTAAGTAACGTTATGTGGTTTTCAAGTTGCAATGTACTATAATAAACACATATGCATAATCATACACACTCTCACTCTCATAGACACTCACTTACACATGCAAACAAACTCATATACATAATCATACACACTCTCACTCTCATAGACACTCACTTACACATGCAAACAAACTCATATACATAATCATACACACTCTCACTCTCATAGACACTCACTCATACATCCACTCACTCACACATGCATACAAACTCACATAATCATACACACTCTCACTCTCATAGACACTCACTCATACATCCACTCACTCACTCACACATGCAAACACACTCATATACATAATCATACACACTCTCACTCTCATAGACATCCACTCACTCACTCACACATGCAAACACACTCATATACATAATCATACACACTCTCACTCTCATAGACACTCACTCATACATCCACTCACTCACTCACACATGCAAACACACTCATATACATAATCATACACTCTCACAGACACTCACTCATATCCACTCACTCACTTACACATGCAAACACACTCATATACATAATCATACACACTCTCACTCATAGACACTCAATCATACACCCACTCACTCACACATGCAAACACACTCATATAGTACATTCACAAAATGTTTATACAGCTACACACTCATATACCCTGACACAGACACACTCATCCACTCACTCACACATACACAAACAAACATACTTATACACACTCTCACACATAAATATATTGCATACACACACAGATATGTGTACAGCTACACACACTTATATACACTCACACATACACACTCATACACCCACTCACTCACACATACACATATACTGTACATACTCACAGATGTTCGTACAGCTACACACTCACATACAAGCAAACGGTCTCATTCAAACATACAGACACACTCGTACATCCTCAGATAAACATACTCATACACACTCAAAGATGGTTTTACAGCCACACACACACACACACACACACACACACACACACAGCTGTATTAACATACGTATTTTCATTCACAGGCAACATTTTATTCACTGCACATACATACACTCAATGAATGTGTACAAATAGTAATATGTAAATTGTACCATTTAAGAATGGAGTGATGTCATTTATGGGCTTTGTTGAGATAAGGTTATTTTCAGAATAAAAGATTGTAGGTAATTAACATTGCATTCTTTCATTTTCAGGACATTCAATCATGACAGCATCCATTGAGGGAAATGTTCTCTTGACTAGAGCTTGTTCAGAGGCAAGTTAATTTCTTTCTTCATTTCACTTCTGTATTGTAATTAAATCAGGTGTGCAACAGTTTAGTAAGAATTTAAAGTTGGAGGATGGGAGGAATTTTGTAAATCATATTTATTGACTGGTATGATGTCGCTAACAGGTTCCTAAACCAACCCTGAAGATGGAAATGCCAGACAGGTAATGAGTTCTACTGCCACGGAGTCAGCAAGAGGACCAAGAGGATGGTGCAGAGGAAGGTGACGGCCATCAACCCACATGTCAATAGTTTGAATGGAAAACTTCAAATTGAAGCCTACACCCACCAACCACTGTTAGTGGGACACTTGTTGTTTTTGTTGGGTTTTTAGTTGTTGTTGCTCTCCTGCCATTCTTTTACCCAACCCAATCCTCAAGTTCTCTTTTCTTGTATGTTTTTGTTTAATTTACATTTGTGCACACTTAAAGGGATAGTAGACCCAAAAATTACAATTCTGTCATCATTTACTTTTTCTTCAAGTTGTTTCAAACCTGTGTAAGTTTCTTTGATCTGTTGAACACAAAAGAAGATATTTTAAAGAATGTTGGTAACCAGACAGTTGAAGGCTGAAGATTGACTTCCATAGTTTTTTTTTTCCTACTATGGAAATCAATGGGTGCCTTCAACTGTCTGGTTACCAACATTCTTTAAAATATCTTCTTTTGTGTTCAACAGATCAAAGAAACTTACACAGGTTTGAAACAACTTGAAGAAAAAGTAAATGATGACAGAATTTTAATTTTTTTGGGTTAACTATCCCTTTAACAGCCATACCTGTCAATTGCTGATGAACTTAACATGCAATGGTTTTAAATGAAATGGTTTTAACAGTTTGACTGAATAAAAACAATATTTTTGACAAGAACATTGTTTGGATTGTCTTTTGATTAGCAGGTATTCTGAAGTAGCATATTGTTATATTGCTTCCTATAGATGTATATACTGTAATAACTACATTTATTATATAATTCTAATATGATATTAGTAGTAGTAGTCTTTATTTTGAAAAATAAAGTAATATTTAGCAGTAATGTATCAATATAGATATTACAGTACAATACCATATAATTACAGCATAAGCAAGCCAAAATGGCAAAAATACAGTAAAATACTGTTTTGTAAATTTACAGTAATATTTCTATGCACTGTAAATTGAATTACAGTACAGTTACTGTAAATCAAAAATACAGTAACTTGCTGGCAACCGTGCTGCCAGTAATGTACTGTAAAAATACAAGAAAATTGTTAACAGTGAAGCGTACAACGCTCTCACTTTCTATTTGCAAACACTCTGCGATAAAAAAAAAAATTAACTCCTCTCAGTGCAAGGAGAATTGACAGGTGAGATATGCGGCAGAAATCCTTTTTGAGAGCGTTCAGCCTGTTCGATTTCAATGCTAAGTCTTCCTGCTTTCTCCTATAAAGAGCCCAAATCAATACACTGTCGACTTTAATCCCTCCACTGAAGGAAAAGAGAGACGTCAAGAGGAGTTAGAGGAAATCCAGGGGCGAACTGCAGGCCTGCTGAAGCTCAATAAACCCCACTGAGGACACATCAAAGCATGTGAATGTGAAGGCTTATGTCTACCACCAGAGGGCACACTGACTCACTATTTATTTCCAAAGCCGCGGATAGCTGCTAATGTATTTTAATCTGTTGTATTTACAGCGGATTTCTCACCATAATCGCAATATCAATATATCCACTATAATACAAAATATCCACTAAGTGATATTAATACAAGCTGGCAAGTTTTTAATTTACCAATTTGTATAAGCTTCATGTGGTAAAAAAACAATTCCCTCTCAACTATTTTTTGGAAATATAGAAACCAATGTTTATTTCGCAAAAATATCATTATTTACTCATTTTGTGGTTATCCATAAATTGCACTTGAACGTTTCTTACTAGCTATGAATGTTGTGCAAATTAGTGCACTGCAGTGTCAGAGACTGTAAATATATAAAATCTGCTGCACAAAAACTTGCAACAAACAGCTCAAAATTACAAAGACTTAAATGTCACAGAGGAAAAAAAAAAATCAGACTCTGTGTCTGTAGCTGCTATGCTAAATTACAACAGCCTTGGTTAAGCTTACACAAGCACGATCAGCTATATGGGCTGGACAGAAACAAACAGGCCTGGTACTAAGTTATGAGCTGCTAACCAGTATGGAAAGAGCCTTATAGGAACAAAATGCTAATCGATTTTGATTAACTGTATGAGAAATAAGAATTAATCTCCTGATCATTTAGAACATTCTTCCCATAGTTGAGCTATATATATATATTAGGGCCGGGACTTAAATTAAGATTAATTAATTACGGGACTTTAATGCGTTAATTAAGATTAATTACGCCAAAAAATAAATAACAATTTTAACCACACTTATTTTTGCATCGCGGAACGTTTTTCAATGAATGAGTTTCGACGGACCGATTATACTGGAACACCAACTAGCGTTCACGAGTCACGCATAGGAGTCACGACCTATGGTCACGACAACAACAAACCGAAGAAGCTGATTAGACCGCTTTGCTTGGCCCCGTGGATGGGAAATTTAGTTTTAAAAAACGAAAGGTTGGAAGAGTCGACAAGAGCATGGTTGTGTGCAAGCTATACAACAATGAATTTGCGAATCACCGCAGCACATTGAGCCTCAAATATCACAAATATGCTTTTGCTACACTTAATGGCAAACATCGCGCTGGTCTGCTGGACTGAAATAAATAAACAATATTTTGTTGATTAAGCTTATGTATTCCGTCATTATTCAATGGTATATACTAAAAATTTAT